>NC_030426.2:22518698-22636198 GCF_001660625.3 Ictalurus punctatus | reverse complement strand
AGGGAGCATCTGGAAAATGGAATGAATTTTAAGCTTAAAAAACAACAGCAAAAAAAATAAAATAAATAAAAAATAAAAAAAGACATCATAGTGGCCATAACAGGACGTAATACAACCACAAATGACAAACTAAGGGTTTTAAAAAATGTTTTTTCTTGGCAGATTTGTCTCTAAACTCCCAAAATATTTTATTCTTCTTATACTACAAAAATAAGGAATAATGATACAATACATTTTATACATCTATATTTGTGTATATCTATATTGTGGAACATCTGCAAAACAAGTTCTTGTTATGAGCTAGGTTCTCGCTTTTTTTCTCTGCTGAAGTTAATATGACAAAAATGAGGCTTTTACTGTTAACAAGAAAGCACAAAGTCCTGAAGATTTTCCAATAGCAGAAAACCTAACTGTTTCAAAGTGTTCACACTGGAGACTCCTTCTATCCATCCATTCAACCATCCATCCATACACAGGGTCGAGGGAAGCCTGGAGCCTATCCCAGAGGACTCTGGGCACAAGGCAGGTGACACCCTGGACAGGGTGCCAACCCATCACAGGAGACTCCTTCCATAATTGTTAAATAAATGTCTCCTTACAGAAAGCTTCACCACAAACACGGTTATATTTTCTGCTTTGTTAAATAACAACACATTCTTTTAAAGATGTTTGTTATTAACTTTAGATTTTGTGGAGCATATAATACACTGTGAATGAGTTGTTTCTATAGAAAAAAAATGCATTAGAATGATCACATTAATGTAAACCTGTGATTTGAATTACTGCCAGCACTGCTGTTATAAAACTATAAATAAATAAATAAACAAATTTGACACTTTCTGACCAATAAGAATTGAGAATGCAACCGTGTTGTGGTATAACAGAGTTTTAGACAGTGGGAAAAGCTTTGTGTTAAAACAGCACGGAATTGCATCTATGATAATTCCATAATTCTCAGCTCTCATGTCATTGCCCAATGAATTCTGTACACGTTCCAAACATTTTCAATGTTCAGTTAGACAAAGGTGATTGGCTAATAATTTCTCAGACATAAAAAGGCATGACAAAACGCTATATGAAGAAATAAAAAGTGTGACTGCACTTAAACAGTTTTAAACAGTTTTATGAACTCTCTGTTACAAAGTGATATGTTCTTGTTACGTCCTTGTGCAGTATGTACATTGTTTAGTGCATATTTAATATAGAATGATGTTGAATGATAGATTCGTAGTCAAATTAACCTCAGGAGCTACTGAGTACTGCTCAATGGCATGTTGTGAACTTGTTGTGAATGAATGTTTTGTGTATTTGTTTATTTATTTATTTGTTCATTTATTATTATTATTTTTTTAATGTATGGAATCAACATTAATCTATGCTACTCTATCATTAAGTGTTATACTGTAGCATACAGTATGTGCACAGTCTAATTACATGCTTCTCAGATAAGTAATTGTTTTGAGTTTTTTTAAGCTATTATTTTAGTATCCGAAAAAGATGTGCATTTCCCAGGCACTTTAGTTCACAAATGGGATTTCTAAATGCTGATTATAAGTACTGTTTCTCAATAATCAAAATGTGTTCCTAAATGTTCCTACACATGTATGAAACACGAACATACTGTAATATCATACAGATCTTGCCTATAGTGGTAATGTTACGCAACACAAAATACTCAAAAATAAATAAAGCCCTTAGCTCAGTGGGAACATTTTTCCTGAGATACTGGAGCATCAGCTGAGCTCTGACTCTATAATGGAGATTTTATTGCAGTGGTTTTCCTGTAATGTGGAAGCAGTGTTTGTGTCTTCGACTGAGTTGCTCATTAGAGTGGCATGAAGCAGCTTGACACTCACAGGATGCCAATCCATCACAGAAGAGCTGCTTGAGATGGGGGCTGACCTCAGGAGAGGCAGGCTGTAATGACTACGGGTAAAAAAAAATATACAGAGAAAAAAAATCCAGCTTCAAACCAAACTGTCGTCTGGTGAGTTGCAATGCCAACACCCCTGACAAACTTGAGGCCAGCAAACATGTCTCAGTTAGCATGAGCGTAACAAGTACTCTCTCTCTTTCTCTCTCTATCTCTCTCTCAGTGTCTCTTTTCACATTAGGAATTAATGCACACAATATGTCATATGCATACAATCTAACTTAACATACTACAGCACTGTTTATCTCTACATTCTGATTGCTCAGAAGGTATTGGTTAATTTTCTGAAACAATGGCTCTGATATTAGTTCCGACAGCAAGGTTCATATGAATGCACTCATTTTGATATGTTATAATTTCTACGGTGACAGCATTTACAGGGACTAGTATGGTGGACTTTCTATGTGCAGATTAAAAAAAGAGGTGAAATTGGTAACATTTACTGTGAGGAATTGTTTAATTTAACATTTTGATAAGGAGTCTCCAGTGTCAGCACTTGGCAACAGTCATGGAACATCAAGGATATGACTTTCGCTTTGTAGCATGATAAGCTCTACTTTTTTTTTTTATTGTACACTGAAATATATTGGCTTTAGTATTCATCCCCCAAAAATTGAAGCAGCAATTTGCAACCACTTTTTGGGCGGCTGTGGCTCAGGTGGTAGAGTGGGTTGTCCACTAATTGTGGACAACCCACCATTGGTGTGTGAGTGTGTGTGAATGGGTGAATGAGACACAGTGCAGACCATTTACCATTTTGGGGGGTAAATTTTAGCCCATGTTTAATTGACTAAGGTTTAACCTATTTTAGTAAGTAATATCCCAGTGTGCATATAGTATGGTAAAGCCTACCTAATATTGTAAGGTACATCAATACATTTGACCCCTTTATTTACTGAAAATGTACTTGTAATATTTGAGTAATATAAATTCATATATATATATATATATATATATATATAGAGAGAGAGAGAGAGAGAGAGAGAGAGAGAGAGAGAGTGCATATTTTATTGACCATGGATTAAATTCAAATTTAATTTATGCTAGTGTGATTACTCACACAATTTAATAGTAATCATGTCAGTATTTATTGATCAAATTATCAAAATGCCACACAGCGGAACACACTTCTCCAAAACAATCAGCTTTAAATGATGTTTGGAGTTGCATATTAAACAGGCAAGTCTCCAGCACAGGTCTCTTGTTGGTGCCAATGTTGCAGAAATCCAACTGTGGAGCAAATAAACACTCATTCACATCTCTCAAGTATTCACAAATTAGTAGTGATAATAATATAACACTGGTGTAGAAATTTTACTGGGATTGAAAATGCTTCATGTTTCCTACAGGTCACTGTGTTGCTATTGATTAAGAACTAAAATTATTGGAAATTGAGTACTTGTTTTATTTAGATTTGAATGAAGAAGGCTTTATTTGTCACATATACATTACAGCACATTGAAATTATTTTCTTCACATATCCCACCTTGTTAGGAAGCTGGGGTCAGAGCATAGGGTCAACCATGGTATGGCACCACTGGAGCACAGAGGGTTAGGGCCTTGCTCCTGGGCCCAACAATGACAGCTTGGCAGTGCTTGAACCCCTAACCTTATGATCAGCAACTCAGAGCCTTAACCTTTGAGCCCCCACTGCCACAAAGCGACTATACATTAGTAGATTTTTTTTTTTTATGTGACCCTTTATAACTGTGGCACCAATACTCAAAGCAGATTCTTTGACATAATAAACGCTTATGTAGATTTTAATCAAAGTCTTTGTAATAATTTCCTCAAATTTCCTCAGCATCTAAGGAAACCAATGAGATGTATTTCACATTCACAAATATTTGTTACATTAAAACTGAATTTGTATTGTATATTCATCATACTCAGTCATTTAAAATGCATTGGGGGATTCTGTACAAAATTACCATATAACAAGCAAAATGATTAGCCAATTCAAATATTAGACTTTTTTTTATTTTAAATTCTCTACTAAATTATAAAGCACAGAAGACATGTTTTGTTGAGAAGGTATTTGTTAAAAGCTCTCTTTTACACACATTCTAAAAGTTCAACCATAGTACATAACTTTTCCCGAGAAACCAAACTTTTTGGACAAAAGCTTGTGAGGCTGTAGGAGTTGAAACCCGCTGATATTCACAATGGTTGATGATGTAACATTTGCTGCCAAAACAGGACATTTATTCCATGGTGTTCCAAAATTCTGACAGTGTAGTTGAGCTCTTTCTCTCTGTGTTTTCTTACTTCACTGCCCCTGTAACAGAAACCGACAATGAAAACAGAGAGGTAATTAATGCTGTAATAGATAATAGACAAGGCTTTTAGGAAGCTTGTAACTCAATAAATATACAAACAACCACCAAGGAGCGCTTTTTTAGTAAGCATGTGTGGTGGAGCAGAGAGGGAAAGAAAAGAAAAAAAAGAAGGGAGTGCAACAACTAAATACATATCACAATTGGCTTTAACCCTATACCCTACCAGGGTTAAGGAAGAAAACAAGGTATAGACTCCATTTAACTAGAACAATCTAAAAAGATCAACAAGAAAATAAAATTGTTGACTACGCCACCCCGGAATATACCGGAGAATAAACACAGTAAGGGCACACAGGTTTGTTACCTCAAAAAGAAAGAGCATGGGAATTAATACAAAAAAGTAATTGTATCCACAAAAGTATTGGATCCACAAAGAAAACAATAAAACACATAAAAATCTTCAAACAAATAAACTTAAAACTAGGCTAAGCTGCTTCAAAACACACAAATTTACCTCCACAAAAAAAAAAAAAAAAAAGGAAAGTTTTGTACCAGCAAAAGCTTACCAGTGCATAGGAGATTGGAGCATATTGGAGAATAGTGAATTTCCCAAACACACACACTGTTCACTCAACACACAGAACTGAAAAATTTGATTCAAATAATACACACAGCACTCAGTACGGACACACTGTAATGGTGGAGGCTTCCAGCAAACAATTTTAATCAATAATTAAATTAATTGGATTGAATTAAATTATTGAGGTGCCAGACAGGATAACGCCTATCAAAATTTATTTTAAAAAAGAAACCCAGATAAGCTCTAAAAGCCACCGGTTACGTACATGCAAAATAACACTACATAATGGCAAGAGGAAAAATGAGTTTCGCTCACCTTTGTGTTATATTTGCATAAAAATCATCATCAATTCATTCTACAATATTTGCACAAAAAGCATCTCTCTTGGTGATGGCATTAACCTTACGGTAATCTACACAGAATCTCATGCTTCCATCTTTTTTCAGGACTAGAACAACAGGTGAGGCCCATATAGAATGAGATGGTTCTACTATACCATTTTGAATTATTTCCTTTAACTGAGCTTTCCTAACATCTTTCCTAACGTCCTCATCTGGGTAACAACGGATAGTGTGAAAGAAAAGGAAAGTTCATTATGGTTTGTATATAATGTCTGTTTGTTGAACTAGTCCACTGTTCAAAGGAGACCCGAGTGTAAAACTGCATGTGGTAATTGCAGTCCCAGGGCGATAGTAGCAACCGTAGTCCCAGCAACCACAGTGAGAATATCCATGTGGAATTGGAGTTGATGAGAGCTCCCTCCAGAGGTAGGGCATCAGGCAGGTCCGGAGAGAGAAAGAAGCAGGATCACTAGCATCTCCGTAAAATCATGTGTGGCTTGACAGAAGGAGAGAGGGAGAGGGACGTAAAGAGAGGGAGAGATTGTTAGGTAAGACTGTGCTTTGCATAAAAGAAAGTCTACTCATGGTAAGCGTGAGTAAACAAATACGTTTTTAACCTAGTCTGAGCCTGGGCCAGTTGAAAAGGATACTCTTCGTGGCGGTATGACTTAAATGAATACGTCCTGTCAACTACATTGATCTGCAGCTCACTGGAAAAGATGAAATCCAAGCCCAGGACCAAAAGACAAGCGAGGGCTTTGGAGGTGAGAACAGCAGTACGTATGGTGAAGCTTTTTTTGTGAAGTGTTAGGTGTATATTTGTCCATTCAAAAGGTACTTTTTTCCTTTTTAAACACTCAGTTTAAAAACAGAAAAACAAGAATATCACTAAGAACAAAGAACAATCATGGTCCGTGACAAAGCCACTGATAAGTTCCACTCAGCAGATTCACGAGAGAAAAGAAAACATATATAATAAGCAATGAAACAAGACAAAGAAAAAATCCGTAAAGGAGAAATATCAAAGAAAAAACCTGTACTCACACCACCAAGGGAGGTGGGGGTGTCTAAGTGTGTGTGCAAAAGTACCGGTTCAACTTGTTGGGGTGTGTGTGTGTGTGTGTGTGTGTGTGTGTGTTGATGTGGGTGTGTGAAGCAAGCCACCACTGACCTGTTGTGCTTGGCAGCTTCTCGGGCACGGGGGAGAAGAATATTTTTTACTGTAACTTGGAGATAGACATATTCAGGAAACTGAAGAACGATACCCTGCAGAAAGACCGTCCAGTCCTTGACTCCATGAACGCTCTGTGTTGGTATCCAAAGCATGGAGCTCAGTTCCTCTGAAACACTCCAGCAATTGCTCCAGCATAAAACACAGTGTGCACCCAGCTGATGCTGTGTCGTACTTCGCTCAGATACTCTCGTTGTTCACTCTCCTTCGGTTTTACACTCTCTGAACACTTGCCTCTCCTTCTTTCTTTTTTCTCCCTTTTTTTTCTTTCCTTGACTCCCCCTCTTATAGGCTTACCCACATCCTTTAATTACTTTCCCCTGCTAATTGGGGGGCGGTAACAATAAGGGCTCATTTGTGTTTACTTTATTTTGGTGTGATTTTCCCAGCTCTGCCAGAGCACCACCAAATAGCAGCAGCAGCTAGCCTCCTACTCCAAATACCTTTCCCAGTTCCTGCCAGTACACACACACACACACACACACACACACACACACACACACACACACACACACACACACACACACACACACACACACACACACTCTGGCTGATATCCACAAAACTTCAATATTTCATAGCAGTTAATTTTCATTAAGAAATAAATTAATCAGCCAGTAACAAGACATCAAAACCAAATACACAAAATGAACTACAGAAAACTAAATCAATCTTCAAATATAATTATAAATCCAAATGACAAAACCAAAAACCCAAACCAAAAAAAAAAAAAAAAACAAACAAAAAAAAAACCCACAAATGAGTCATGAAAATGTTGTCAAGTGACATGAAAGCAACTTTTAAAAAAAGAAAATAAACTCAATAGAGCTGGATAGAAGCAGCGCAAGTAAAGCCAGACACATAAGTAAAGGCAACACAAACCAAATAAAAAAGGAACAACAAGAAAAGAAAACAATAGAAACAAAACTTTAAGAGATGCAAAACAGTCAGATAAAATATATATATATATATATATATATATATATATATATATATATATATATATATATATATATATATATATATATATATTTAAAATAAACTATTCCAAAAAGGCAAAACAGTAACACCGTCCACCATTTAATGTAGGTGCCCAAACCCAGCAAAAGAAACTCAATGAACCCTCAACCACAAACATAGGCCTGCCAAATATGAAACAATAAATTATTAAAATTAGGGCTAATGCAACCAAACAACAAATACAAAACCATATCATACATGGTCGCTCACTATATACTGTAAGACTTAATCACCAACATGCACAGTAGGCAGCCAGCTCACAGTGGACATGAAAGGACGCATTTAGCATTATCCTACAGCAACAGGTGAACTATTATTAGCAAACACAAGCACAAAACATAGGTTAGCAAACAGCTAATACACCTAACATTGACCACAACAAATAACATCACACACCAGGTGAAATGAACAATAACTCATATCCAGGTAACTGGAACCTACCTCTTATACTATATACAGTATCCACCAGCAGTGCACTGATAGGCTAAAAAAAATCACATGAAACACTTGCTAAAACAAGTCAATTTAGCCCATCCTGCTACATATGCACACTACATATTCACATTTGTTTTGCCACTTGTATTTTGATGGGAATGGCGCTTTATGCCATTTGGGTATTAGTTGATTGATGGTTATCACTGTCCTTTAGAAATAAATATGCATACTCCACACAAAGGGCAAATGCATATATACTTTTGTTTGCTGATATCATTCCATGGATAGATTATTGAGCAATATTGTACAAGCAAGAGTGTACTGACATTTAGTACAATCACATGATTACTGCTTTTATACATCAGTTCTATAAACAAGAAATTTATACTGGGTATGTTACATTTCAGACACAAAATGGACAAACATTCTGTTTATTTTTGCTCCACTGGCGGAAAGGGATCCCGGAAAAGCTACACTCACTTTATATCACGTTGGCTAGCTGGCTCACATTGATTAGTGTGTACCTGTTAAATGTGCTTCCATTGATAATGGCAGCTCTTCTACCTTTTCAAATTCATTTGATGAGCTAACAGTTTCATCTAGGAAGTGGAATTTCATTTTCAGTATCAGAACTGGAATTAAATATGACAAAAGAATAGCTGCAATGTAACCTACATATATTCATCATTAAGGAAATAACATGAGGAGGACTGCTAAAAATTAACTTAGAATAGCTGAAACAGATTTGATATGGTTAGTTTTCTTTCATTTAGTTGAACAGTATTACAGCCACCCCAGTTTAAATGCAGTGTTTACAAAGAGAGGACATGGTAAATTTGTGGCCGGTGGCATTAAATCATTTGTTCAAGCACATCTTTTGTTATTTTAGCAAACAAACCTGCCAGTCACCTTTGTTATAGTGCGTGATAGCAATCTCATCTACTTGTTGGCTGTGTGGTCACCATGGACCCTTTGTTTCTGTGCTTCTATTATTTAAAAAACACATGACATTCCAAACAAAGTCAATTAAATGATGTGTTATAGACAAATATTTGCAGCTGAGATTTCAAAGTGCAACTTGCTTGGCCTTTAATATTCCTCAACAACAAAATAATTAAGATAGAAACCAGCCAACAAAATAATCACTTGAAAAATACTCTAGGCATTTGATGGGTGAAAAAAAAGAGAGAATTTAGAAATGTATCAGATTTGTTTATTTTCTCTGTCAGGTACAGTAGCAATGGTCATGTACATACTGTATAAAAACTGACATTCAGGTACAGTAAACACTGCAGAAGGAACTTTTTCAGATAGAACCTATTTTTTAGGATAAGGAGTTACACTTGGATTACAAAATAAAAACTAAACCTAAAGAGCAAATTGGGTTTTAAACTATTACAGATTAAACAGCTAAAAATATCAACAATAGGCGTGGACAAAGCAGATTTAGTGTCTGAGTTATACGTTTTTTATGTGTATTTGTGTTTTTTATTATGCTCATTTAGTAGCTTCAACCGCAGAGAAAAACAAACAAACAAACAAACAAACAAAAAACTACTCCTTATTGACACTCATGGAGGCTATGGTGATGCAACACACATTAATGCTGTAACTAGCACAAGCTACTTCTTTCCAATACCACCACCTCCCACACTACTCATATCGGCTGAGGCACAATTCAGCTGATGGTATTATTATTTTATTTTTTTTACTAGTAGGGAAAATTTGCATGCCAGAACTTTTACACACAAAAACACTTAATTTTGTTGCCTTCTTGCCTGGGGCACAGACACAATGTGCTACATGAGTATATCCTAATTCATTTCAAATACCTAGCTCGCTAGCTCGCCATATATTATTTAATTATGTTAGCTACCATTTTTAGCCATGTCAAAGAGGTTTCCAGGCAACCAAATCATTTGACTGTACAGCCTCCTGGTGCTTTTGCTTGCCCAGTGGTCTAGCTAGTGAATTTATGACTTGTTCACCCCTGAATAAACAGATAATTGCCAGTTTATTAGATATACCTAGCTTGAACACTTATTAGCCACTTTATCACCTAACATACAGACCACTTTTCTTAACCAAGCAGCTGATATACTTATGCTAAATCAATACATACTAATATGCATAATGTCAATCCTGATGTTGTGCAACTGATTTACTGTATACCTACAAAATGCACCTGCATGCGGCAACATAACACACCTCAAGAGAATGAGAATTCAAGATCCATGTATGACTTTAGAGTATATGTACCAAAGCACATCTTTCAGGATGCACAGCGGCCGTATCTGTCTCTCTGACTTTTAATAAGGAAAGGTTGTCTTCTGTGACATGACTGAAATGCACATATGCAAAAGGTGCAAGAATTTCATAAGGCATTTTTTCAGAGCAAAAAGTTTACACTAATTTCAGTAATGAATTCAGCAGAGTACCTTGATAGCTATTAGGCCTCTAGGCTCATTCTCAGTGGTAATACACAGGAGAACAATCCTCTACTATCATCCTGTCAATGTCTCCAACTGGTGACATTTGCATAATAAATTCTGTGCAGTCTGTCAACATCTCCGACTGGTGACATTTGCTTAATAAATTATAAGCAGTCCGACAAACTAGGGTAGTTGCATGATTTAGCCATTAGCCATGTATAGAAGATAATCTTGTGATCTTTTTCAAAAATTTATCCCAGGAAATTGCAGATTGCGTAACATTTATAAGATTTACATGACATGGTATGTTTAGTTATAGAGTGAACTGTGTTTAGAATTTCTATGTGGGAATTATGTTAAGGAAAGTTTGTAGCGTGTAAATGATGAATTAGGGTGGTGTAAGGTGACATGGAATGGAAATATTAGTTGAGAAATTGGTTGCTGAAACTATTAGAAGTGGTCATAATTATTACTAAACTCTAAAATAATTTTTTATTATAATTGGTGCAATTTTGACAGTTCATTTCTAAGTGATATTTAATCTGGATAATGCAAATGGCACACTTATATAGTGCTTTTATCCAAAGCGATTTACACTGGTTCTCATCCACACTCATACTCACACATCAATGGTAGCAGAGCTGCCATGCATGGCGCTAACTTGCGGTTCAATGTCTTGCCCAAGGACACTTTGGCCTGTGGAGTCATGTGGGCCAGGAATCAAACCGCCAACCCTACGATTAGTGGACAACCCACTCTACCACCTGAGCCACAGCCGCCCCTGTACAATGTGCACGTACAGAGATGGATGTAACTATATCAAAAATTAACTGTGCACTGGGAGCTTCAAAAGTATGATTGGATATTTGAATCCTAGAACTTTTTCTGGGAGATTTTTAAAATCATTACTCCATCAGCTGAGGTCGAGTAAAATCGCTTTTGTGTATTGAACCAGCTATCGTTGTTTCTGATTGCCTTGTCTTGTATTGCATCTTGTTCATTTCAGCTGAATATTGAAATCAGGTCTAGTCACAGAAAACACAAATCAGGGTTTGTTTTTGTTAAGTTCTTTGTCCGATACCAGTCACAGAACCACAATTTGGACCCTGCACTGGCTAATTTCCTCTCGTCTGAGCTCGGGAAGAAGTCACACCAACACCATCTGCAGTGAAAGCTTCTTAGTTTAGTGATACAGAAGGCATAGTATACATTGATAAAGAAAGATAAATGTAAATTGGAACAGGTCACAGACAAAATTAAAACATCTATTATGTAGGTTCGAATGATATAAGAATTAAAAGACGTCTAGTCTACCAGATAATAAGAAAAGAAGAAGAACCGAGAGAGAATGCAGGTGAAAGGCCTGAAACTTATCAGTTTTTTTAAGTAATATGCTATTTACTTTAACCTGATTACATTTTAAATTTATGGAAATGAGACAACATGCACCACTACAAAGAAAAGCACTCAGATATGCCAAGAAACTGACATTTTGAAAGCATCACACATGGAATGGGGTTCAGTATAATATTGCATCAAGTAATGAAATCTTAAGTAATTGACAATCTTTGATTATAGGAACAAATGAATCTCCAATAACCTAGTCAGAAAACAAACTGGATTAATAAATAATACTGGTTCACTTTATGAACCAGTTGCGTCAATTCAGTCAATTTGCTTTTTCATGCCAATCAAACAGTGGTCGTTTTTTTTGCTTGAAACTCGTTCAGAAGCCTTCAGACTGATTCTTTTTATCTGAACCAAAGTATTATTGATGTGTTCTCAACTGCTTAAATGTAAGCGGGGGGGGGTGCTTCACTCGCTTCTTCCAGCTTCTTCAGTGTACACTTCACTCACGAAACTTAAACTGACCGTGTATAACTATCTCCTGCCTGCCGTTGCATCACTAACAAAAATAATATGTAGACCTTTTGCAGCACAGAAGTCACGGCACACCTGCTTCATGACACCTCTCCCTTTCTCTTTCCCATACGCCCCTGCATCTTCCATTGACCCCTGGAGACAGAGCAACCCATCAAAGAAAAAAATCCCTTAGAGAAAAAAAAACCCTGTTACGTTAGCCCCCTGCTATACTCTGCCATAACATCGACATTTCCAGCTGGTCCATGTCTGCAATACATACAGAAGAATTTTAAATGTGTATCAATATATACGAAGAAAAAAACATTACATTCAATCTAAATGAATGCATATTTTTCATCAAAATCTCTATTCATTTTTTTTCCTTTTTACCCATGACCTTATTTCAAAACATAACCATCTCTGTATGTCAAAGGTAAAGTACCCCGATTTTGTCTTAGAGAGCGTCTAAGCTCTGAAACACTTTCACCTTCAATGTCTGAAATGTCAGCATCATCTGAAGCTTCTGGTACACCCAATTCCAGTTCTGAAACTACATATTATGCCATATTCTCCTGCTCCTGCAGTACATTCTCTTCCTGGTCTATCTAATTTATTTCCTGCTGTACCACCCCTTTGTCCCTACTGTGCCTAAGTGCAGTGGCTGGAACACAAATAAGATCTGGGAATTCTGTTTCAGATTCTAACTGGTTTGTGGGTCTGGGTTTGGTCCTATATGATGTGGAAGGTGTCGATAAAGGGAATGTGCAGTGATGAAGCTGATCTCTATGTACTACCTGTATTGGACCCCCCTTCTTAACAGTGAACACAGGGATGTCTGAGTGACTCTGCCTCAATACAGCATAAGATGTGTGCTCCCACTTGTCCTGGATTTTGTTTCTGCCCCATGTGTGTGATTACATAACAACACACGGTCACCAGGCCTTACGCCCTGGAGGACTTGTGGTCATACTCTCCCTTCTATCTCTTGGAGGCCTCTTGTACAACTGCATTTGCCACCTCTGCTGCAGCCTTTAGTCAGCTATGGTGATTCCTCACCCAATCATCCAAATTTTCTGCATCACTCTCCCCCAAGTCCTTTCCACCCAGGACATTTAGTGGAAGGTGTGCATCCATCCTAAACATCATTTAAAACAGGGAATAGACTGTGGATGAGTGGTCATGGCTGTTGTATGCCATCACTAACTCTGGAAGGTGAGCTTTCCAATACTTTTTCTTCTTGGGTATCAACAATCTCAGCATATCATGCATGGTACCGTTGAACCTCTCACACTGAGAATCTCCTTGGGGATGATAGGGAATAATACCATACATTTTACAGAATTCCTTGATCACTTGAGCTTCAAAGCATCTTTCCTGGTCAGAGTGTAATCAAGCTGGACACACATAATAGACAAACCAGTGTTTGATGAGGGCTTTGGCATTCGTACATGCTGTTTGGTTCTTGGTGGGGACGGCAACTGTAAATCGGGTAAACATGTCGGTCAGAACAAGCACATTTTCATATCCAGCTGAAGACATTTCCAGCTGGGTGTAATACAGTGCCAGAACTTCCAAAGGAGCAGTGACGTTTATGCAGGTCATTGGAGCTCAGATTCTTGGGAAGACATCCTTTGCAAGAATATATATTTTACACTGCTCTATCCATCCTGGAATGTCTTTAGACATGTTAGGCCAGTAGTAGTTCTATCTTATTAATGTCAGGGTACTCCTTTCCCCGAAATTACCTCCATGTTCATGTTGGCTGTCATAAACCAAATGCTGTAAACAACCAGTCCGGAACAACCAGCTGCCTAATTTTCTCTCCATCCCTTGGTTCAAAAATACATCTGAGCATCACTCCATGATGCAACTGAAGACGTTCAAACTCTCCTCAAAGCTTTTTCAACACTGTTGGCATACTGTGTTGTCATGCTCAACTTGGTCTTTTGTTTTTAGACACAGCATTGTATATGAAACCTATCAAGGGGTCACTTTGAAGATCCATAATTTTGTCCCAGCTGTAACCAATCAGCACTTTCTTGATGGACGTTTATACAACCACTTGAACACCAGTTTCTCCTTGCTTGGACTCTTGAGTGGGCCACAGGCATGCCTGCACTTCCTCGGAATTCAGTCAGATGAAGCTCTTCTCTGTGTCATCTTCTTCATGTTCTGCCCTGGAGGGGATTCTCGACAGGGCATCTGCATTTGTGTTCTGTTGTCCAGGCATATACAGGACCTTAAAATTAAACTCTGCCAACTGAGCCACCCAACGTTTCTCAAATGCTCTGAGATTGGCTGTCTCCAGATAACGCAGTGGATTATGGTCCGTGATTAAGATGAACTTAGAACACATCAAATACTCCCAGAATTTTTCAATCACAGCCCATTTTAATGGCAGCAGCTCAAATTTGAATGCACAGTAGTTCTTGTCATTTCTCTCTGATCCTCTTAGACCCCTGCTCATGAATGCGATGACCCTCTCAGCTCCCCATGCTTTTGGCTCAATACAGCCCCGAGGCCATGGAGACTCCCATCTGTTGTGAGGATAAATGGAAGGTCAATGTTAGGATAAGCAAGGACTGGTGGTGATATGAGACACTGTTTCAATTTGTCAAAGGTGGTCTGGCACTTACTGCTCCAGACGAAGGGTTCAGAGGATGTCCTTTTGTCCTTGCTGCACATTAGTGCACATAATGGGTTTTCTATCTGCACAACCGTTGGTATGAACCATTTATAGTAGCTCATGCCGATTAACTTCCTCACTTCTCTCACACTCTTAGGAACAGGCCATGTATCTAAAGCACACACTTTTTCATTGTTGACTTTGATTCCCTTGGATGAGATTAAGTGACCCAGAAACTTCTCCTTGGGCCTAAGGAGGAAGAATTTGCTGGGCTTCAACTTTAGGCCATGCTGCTTCAGTCACTGGATGACAAACTCCAGTCTCTCACAGTGGCCCTTGAAGTCTTTGGAAAATACAATAACATCATCACGATATATAAAGAGGACATCAAAGGTCAAATCACCGAGCACGACCCCCAAAAGGTGCTGAAAGGTGGTAGGTTTATTGCACAGCCTGAACAGCATCCTCGTCCACTCGAACAACTTAAATGGGGTAGTGACGGCTGTCATCACACTCACTCATGGCTATCTGGAAATAGCCAGCTGTCAAATCTAGTGTGGAGAACAGTTGAGAATTCCCCAGAGCATATAGAGATTCTACCACTCTAGGAAGTGGGTATGCATCTTTGTATGTGACTTGGTTTAGCTTCCTGTAGTCACAGCAGGAGCGCACACTACCATCTTTTTTCATAACCATCACCACTGGCAAGGCCCAAGGGCTAGCACTGTCCTTAATGCCTTGCAACACAAGATCCTGCACATGTTTTTTGAATTCTTGAAATAATTGTGGCGGTACTCTGCGGTATCTCTGTTTGATTGGCGGAGCATCACTGGTGCGGATGCCATGAGTCACTGCTTGTATGTACCCATAGTCAGTGTCACTTTTCAAAAACATTTCTCTGTACTTAGCCAACAACTGGTTCAGTTCTTCACACTGTTGGCAAAAGCTTTTCATAGTGTACTTGGACAGGTACAGGAGGTTCATTGGAGATCAGCTTAAATGTGTGCCACTTGTTTGACATGCAGCATTCCATTGTTCTCTTCAAATTCCAGAATCTTCCTAGTAAATATCTCATGTGGCTTAGACACTACTGCCACTCGCCACCTTGGGTTAAGTCTATTGGCCCTCTTCCTTGAATCTTGTTAACACATTGGCCACCAGGGGTCCCTTGGGTAGACTTGCGTCAGCTTTGGACTCAATCAACACTTGGCACTTCACTTTCAGAGACACCCTGCAACGACCTTCAAACACCTTTTCACTTAGATGGGAGATAATGATAGTCTGCTTTCCATCAATTTTGATGAACCCAATCTTGCCATTAGACCTCAAAGATTCAGCTTTCCCAACATTTGCTAGCACCCTTCTTATTTTTGCTTCCATATGTTGTCCACATTTGTTGGTTTTCTTTATGCCCTCTCCTGTTACGAACAATGACGTAAGCGCACTGAGATATTCATTCCACTGATTCCAGAAAGTACTCTCATATCATTTGCCTCTGGGCTGTCAGTATGAAGATGTACTTCCAAGGTAGAATATTCCCTATATACTCCACATCAGCCTGTAAGCATCCTAGGTCAGGAATGTCGAGACCATCTTCAAATGCACCATCTTGCACCAAGTCCCTTAGAGAAAAATATCTATGTTACATAAAGGAACAACCCCAGTGGGGAGAATTTAGCACCCTAAAACATAGGTTTGGTTATAAAGATGTATTTACTTTCAATTTGACTTTAATTTTATTATGAAGATGTCTATAGCTCATATATATATATATATATATATATATATATATATATATATATATATATATATGTGTGTGTGTGTGTGTGTGTGTGTGTGTGTCTGTTAGAAAACCCATGCTTGCCTAAGACCTTAAGATTACCTGCAATATATTTTATCCAAACCTTCCTCAAACAAATCTATACTTCTCTGGCTATTGCGAGTCCCCTGTAACTCTAATAATACAGTCTTCTCCATCACAATGTCAGCTAGTCTACATTTCTGAAAAGTAAAACTATTACTAATGACAGAATACAAATAGTTAATCACCTTGCACTTAACACTGAAGCTGAAGGTTGGTCATGCTGAAATACTGCAGATGTTCTTTTGCTGCTTTTGCAGGATTTCAGGCAGATGTGATGAGAATAGTCTGTGGTTGCTGTCTTAAATAAAAATGTTCTTCGAAAAAAAAAAATGGAAACTGAAAAATTACAGAAAGATAAAATGCAAAAAGATAAAATGCTAGTTGATACAGATGATAAAGGAGTCATTTCTTAGTAGTGAAAAACAAAATGTTTAAAGTGTTTAAACACCGAAGCAATGAGAATTTCCCTGCAAATGCATTTGAAAACAGAAATGGAAATTGAATTGACATTTATTCATTTGGCAGGCACTTTTATCCACAGCAACTTACAAATAAGCTGATTAGTTGAAGATTGAGGCCTTTGTTCAAGGGGCCAACACTGGCATTTTGGTGGTGCTGTGATTGGAACTCACAAACTCCAGATCCGTAGCCCAAAGCCTTAAGTTTCCTTTCACATTGACGGAGGTATCACTTTTAAATTTTCTGTTTCCTCACCTGTAGATTAGATTGATGATTGAACTGTTACTGGTGTATTCAGATGCGAATTCCCTAAAGTTCACAAAGGCTAAAATTAAATGAACAAAACGCCTGATGAAAACTAATATTTTTATTTTGAATACAGGGACATTAACATAAAAAATTAACATATCTAGGTTGGGGGAGTCCCTCTATGGCAGTACAAGTATTGAAAAGGATGAACATCTGGGTTTGTGTTAATTAAGTTGGCATTAGCCACGCTCAGTTTTGTTTAGCACGGGCTCATGGGGCTGATTTAGAACTGTTAATTTATGCCTGAGAAACATAGGAATGTCAGATCCTGATTTGAGCAGAATTAATGCCAGTCTTTATTTGTGGCAGAGCCTCTACTGAAATTTTGCAGTAATATAATTGTGCTGTCAGTCAGGGGTTCCTTTTTATTCACATGTGCTGTTGGGGGAAAACAAACAAAGATCATTACATGCATTTCCCATTGCAGTGGAACAGGTGTCCAATCTACTCTGTTTTCAATTGCCAACAATTGAATACTGGAAAACATTTAAAATAAATACAAGCCCAAATTGGTTATTTTACTCCTAAGTCTAATAAATGGATTAAAACAAGTGGTTTTATTTGACAGAGAAAACACATAACCATTGATACAGTGAAGCCTTATGACCTTAGCTTTATTAAACATTAAAAAAAAAAGAAGATATTTATGTTTTTATTTGTCTTAACTATAAGAGAGAGAAGAAAAAGATGATGGTGAGGTAATGACTGTTTACACACTTTACAACATTAAATGTAATTTTAAAACAGTCAAATTAACAAATTTTGAATATCATGATCATCCAATCTGGTTTAGATCACCTTGTCTCAGATTATGCTAAGTGAAAAATCATGTTATTTCCAGAATTTAGAACATTAAATTCAGGAAAATGTGTATTCAGCACCTATATAGCACAGTCTGCAATAATCTTCTGGAACATATTTTTATAAGGTCATCTCTTAAAATTCAGCATCCAGTATTGCTTTATGGATTTACCAAGCAGTGATGGAATTACCTCACTAAAATGATAGATAGCCGACAGGTATCCCTATATTTCTTAGATACAGCTGTGGCTGAAACTGGCTATTGATTTAGTTTTAATGGAGCGGAAATGGAGAAGGTACTGGATTTAGCCTGCACATGCTGCTTTGTGTATGAGTGAAGTCGTACACTGCTTGGTACCATTCAAATGTTTTGTCTAAATTCAAATGTTTTGTCTTCTCATATAAAGACAAAAATGTAGGAGATGCAAAAATTGTAAGAAAAGAAAAAAAAATGCAATTGTGAAGGTGCTACAACGTCCTACTTTAGGCTCTGTAATGACGTGTTGTCACGAGGCGGGATGTAATGGAGTTGAGGACGGATGCAAATTCAGAAAGAGTTTTTATTAATGGAGATATGCAGACAAATCCAAAAGGGTAATCCAATGCATGGTCTATTAACAGGCAAAAGGTCAGGCGATATACAAACAGGCATGAACTGGGCGAGGCTAGAATCGAAAACGTGAAACGAGAAACAAGGTCAAAAACATGAATGAAAACGAGAAACAATACACAACCGCTTGGTAATAAGATGCACTCAATACTATCCAATTTGCACAGAGACACAAGATTTAAATGACAAACGTAATCATGGGTTAAACACGGGCAGCTGAAAACAATAATAACAGACTCGGGAAACAACCAATGACAAAACAGGGGCGGAGTCAGAACGTAACCATAACAAAAGCATATGTCCATCCATCCATCCATCCATCCATCTTCTACCGCTTACTCCTTCTTCAGGGTTGCGGAAGAACCTGGAGCCTATCCCAGGGAGCATCGGGCACAAGGCGGGGTATACCCTGGACAGGGTGCCAGTCCAGCACATGTCCAGTGTAAACAAAGTCACTGTCATGAAAGACCAAAAAAGCGTGCGTTTGTTAAGCTCTCGCGCTCCTGGCTCATGCACGCGCATGTGCTTCAGTTTTCCGAGCTCACTGCAATAGTGCAGTGCTGACTCAAGGGGAAATCGTGACACATGTATACAGTATGTGCATTATTAGCATTATTAGTATAAGCATTATTAACACCATGCTTAAATTTCTATCTCTGAAGTTGGAAGAGAGAGTTATAGATTTATTCATTCTTCCTCAGTAACTGCTTTATCCTGGTTAGCATTGTGTTGAATCCAGAGGATATCCCGGAAACACTGGGCATGAAGTGGGGATTTATATATTTACGTGCAGAAAATATTATAAGCATTAAATAATTGAAGATGGGTTTTGACCTGGATTTAGAAGTCATCCTAAAGGATGATGGGCAGCTGGAATGATAAAAAATCACTTGCATAAAACTTATTTAGCCTTAAAAAGCCTTTAAAGGCTTTTTAAGAGGGCATCCATTTAATTTATCATGAACAATCCTAAATAGCAAAATGACTTTGATTCAGTGTTAAATATACATCAGTTGAAAACAATTTACTTCCTTTTGTTGTGGACTGCCACAGAGGTTTCCTTTAGAACTAGTGGAGAATTCCCATTTGCTAGTTTCCGTTCCGATTGCCTACAGCAAAATTGTCACCTTATCACTATGATGTCCCATGGGTAGCCTTTAAAATGTCCCTACTGTGTCCACATGTCCTCTTTCCCATTCTAGTCTTGTTGAGAAGTCAATAAAGACAATTTAAATATGCTAAGTATAGCACTCTAGTCTTTTTTTCTTGCTAATAAGCCTGATTTTGTTATTGTTCAATCTGCCAGATAGAGTGCAATCACTTGCAGCTCGGGTGAAGGTAATTCTAGTATTTGACAACACTATTTTTGCCATGGTTAATTGTGTCCCTGGAACATTCAGCTGAAATAGTAGTATAGCAGTGCGGGCATCAAGAGTAACAAATCTTAATATATACACCAATTTATCATATAATGCAATCAAATTCAAACAAATCAAATAATATTTCATATAATACACCTGCATATTTCATATTGCAACCACTGCTTATTTTGTTTGTTTTCCTTTGAGTTCATGTGCATTCGTTTTGGTCTTGTCCTCTCATTGGTCTGTTACTGATTGTACTCACCTGTTCTGTGTTTCACTTTGATCAGCCAGTCTATTTGTAGTCTCTTCTTTTTTTTTTTTATTGTGCCCTTCAGACTTGCTAAATCCAACCCTTGTTTTCAAGTTCTGTGGATAGTACTTCCTAGCTTTGTCCCTGACTTGTGTTTTCAGTGTATTGATCTTTCATATTTATTTTATTGCATTTTGCTATAATATTCTCTTTGGTGCATGTCTTTTTATGCAGATTATTTAGTCTTCAAGTGTAATAATTATGAATTAGAGTCATATTATTTCATAAACTTTTTTTCATTAATACTTGAGTTTACTATTTGCGGGTTAGAAGATGGGCCGAATGGGAGCAAAACCTCATTTAAGGGAAAGGGAGAATGTGAAGATAATCAGTTTTTGAAGCTTCACAATGGGAGAAATACAAAGTTGATCCTCTTTAAGAACATCCAGGCAAACCACTTTAATCGGCTTGGCCACCCTCCAGACACACTCTTCAGAAATCCATGAGGAGGTAAATACCGCAAAAAAGTACTGGAACAGATGCGCAGAGTCCAAAGTGGCCTATACACTTCTGTTCCTGTTTTAACCTCTAAATATGATTCAGTGGAATGCCTTAGAGTGCTCAGGGCTGTGAGCTGCCAAAACACATGTTACATAATTATATAGATACAAAATCCCCTTTACTCTACTAAAGACCTGCTAATATAATATAATATAATATAATATAATATAATATAATATAATATGATATAATACATATATCATATTATATTTAATATAATACATTTCTTCCCAGGGCTGGTTGTTATAAATGGGTTAGCATGGATAAGTCTTTCCTTCCTTTCAAGGAAAAAAAATAATGAATTAATATTTTTTGGTATCCATAATTGTGTTGTTTGCTGTTAATAAATGGCTTTAAGTGATGAAAAACAGGAAGCAAATGGACTAAGCACAATGTGTCCAATTAAAATACAAATTACTTGAAGAGACAAACTAAAGAACTGAGTATCGTGTGAGTACAAAATGGTTAACTAATGGCAAGCACAGCTTTCGAGTTTACTCTGCCTGCTGACACTTCACTTTACATGTTCATAATAGTAGCATAGTAACATTGTTCATAATAGTAACATAATAGTAACATCGAGTCGTCAAATTCTTTGGCATTCTCATTCAAGATCATGACTTGCCATCACTGTCTCATGGATATGCTGGAAAGGACATGGGACTACGATTCCCATCATCACTGCACCTAGTCACATGTTTCTTTTCACCTGATTCACCTTTTTGGCTCATTAGCACTTGTGTATATATAGTCACGTTCTGCACTACACTGGTTGTCTTGCGTTGTTTTGGTCTGTCTTTCTTTATCGCATTATGCTCGCGCTTGTTTCATGTTTACTGTGTCTTTATACTTTTGCCATATGTTCTAGAGTTCTTGTTTTGTTTTGTACTTTATTAAACTTTCAACTTTAGATCTGCTTTTGCATCCACATCTACCTACTACCCTGTCAGAACACAATACCTAATAATATGGATGCAGCAGATTTTTTCAACATCCTGGAGGCCATTTTTGAAAAGGACAAATTGAGGTGGGAGCAAGAAGGGACAGAATCCTGGATCAAAGCCATTTGAATTGGCTTGACATGATGTACTCCCTCAGGAAGCATATGGGGAAGGAGGTTTTCAACCAGGCTGGAACCATTTCCCACCCTCCCTGCCCCACCTTGGTCACTCTGCCTCCTGGCTCTGCCAACGATGTCACTTGGCCTCCTTGCGCCGCTGACAACGTCGCTCTGCCTCTTTGCTCAGTTGAGGATGTCGCTCTGCCTCTCTGCCCCACAGAAAACATCATTGTAGGTCAGGGCCTCGCAACAGATGTCACTCAACCTCCCTGCTTCTCCACGGACCTCACTACACCTAGCGTCTCTTCAGATGACGCTCCACCTTCCTACTTTGCTGAGGACGTCATTGTGCTTCCTTGCTCAGTTGGGGATGTCACTCCGAATGTCGCTCCCCACCTGGCCTTGTGGAGAGCATTGCTCCACCCTTGGGCTCCACCTTGAGCTTCATTTCACCCACTGGCTGAGCATTGGTCATCGTTCCGCTCTCAAGCCTGGCCAGATGCATCGCGCCATCCCTCGGCGGTGCGGAAGAGACCACCTTGTATCTGCATCAGTACCACAGTGAAGACGTCAAGCATCCTCATTCCAGCTCCATGAGGGATGACACTCATATGGACTTTGTAATGCTAAAAGACATCTGGTCTGGGTGTCCAGTTCCACCTCCCTAACAGTTTATGCACTGCGGGAGCTATGTCTTAAGGGGGTGTGTGGGGGTTTCTGTCATGGGTATGCCAGAAACTACTTGAGATTACAATTTCCATCAGCCACTGTACCTACTCACATGTCTTTTCCATCCGATTAATGTTTTTGGCTCATTAGCACTTGTGTGTATATATAGTCATGTTCTGCACTACACTGATTGTCTTGTGTTCTTTGGTCTGTCTATCTTTATCAAGTTATGCTCGCTCTTGTTTCATGTTTATTGTGTATTTATCCTTGTACCTTGCCACAAGTTGTTGTACCTTGCAAACACTTGTGTTTTGTTTTATATTTTATTAAACTTTCAACTTTAGATCTGTTTTTGCATCCATCTCTACCTACTACCCTGACCCACTGTTTTTACCTATATGAATAATACATTCACTACATAGGTTATGCTGTTCGACTAGCAATTTAGTTAACTTGAAACACTTTGCTAAATTGAAGGAAAGAAAAAGGGGAAAAGTGTTATGAAACAAGAGAAAGTTGAACACCCATGTCTATCATATATGTGTCTATTCATGTCTATTTATTTACTATACTCTGCACTCAGAGTATACAGATTGTCTGAACACACATTTTGATGCATGTTATTACATTTTTAGTCAACTACATCAAAATAGTACAACTCATCAAAATAGTGGCATATACCAAATTTCCTCTGCATAGACTTAACAGTCAACAGAATCCAATTTAAAGTACATGTAAACAATGGCGCGAGAGCTGAGGAAGACCAGATTGCTATACAAGACAGATAAACATTAGGTCAGGATTTGTGTCACTTAAGCTTACTGGAGCATTGAAGAACGGTGTGTTTTTGGTTCCCTGCTGATTATTATGTACGACTGGAGTTGTCTCATTGTTATGCATGGAGGAGCACCAATGATTACGTTGAAGAATTAGATGTCATGCAGCAAAAAGGCCAGTTTTGAAATCTGCTGGAATCATAGCAGCACTACTGGAACCCATGTTGTGTTCAATCCGTTCTGCATCGGAGTATCCGAATATAGGGTGATTCTGGGGGAATCAACCAGCTTAAACACTCAAAACATACAAGACAGCTTAAATGAGGATAAACACCAGGTGGTAACTATTAGTAACTCAACTTTTTCATTTTTCCTTTTAAATTTTAGTTTGGACATTTTTTTGACATTGCATGACACAGTACCATATGGCAAAACTGATTTAGAATACATTCTGTGTATAAATATGTGGAGCTAATGATACACTGTTAATCAAAGTATTAATGCTAGAATGCATGCCATCAAATACATTATTCCATTTGGCCCATTTATGATATAATCCATTGCTAGAGTCTAGTGGTGCATCGCTATCATTAAAAGCCTATTACCAGGAAGCATAAATTACTTCATTTCATGGGAAATAATGGTGGTCTATTTTACTTTAATAAAATAAGCTTTTTTTTTAAGCCTTTGAATAAATAATTGCCATTCTCTAATGCTGAAATTTCCTACTTATATAGTTTGTTCAGTATGAGACATGATGTAATGAACCAGATTCAGTAGAGACATGAGAATTAGTGCGCACAGTTTTATTAAAACACAATCCAAATTCATAGTCAAAAGTTCACAACACAAATAGGCAAGGATTATCCAAAAGAGAACTTAAACAGGACATAGTACAGAGTCAAAACACAGGTAAGGTGTCACCTAATGTAGGCTGAGATGGAAGCAAGTGCAGGTAAGGCAGTTTAATGAGAAGAGAAATCCACAGGGTTAGGCAGAAATCAATAACCATAGACAGGCAAGGATCAAACAATCATGCAAACAATCCAAACTAGGCAAGGCAGAGAATCAAAGTCTACGGAATAATAAAATAAAAACCAGAGCAACGACACAAGGTAAAGGCTTGGTAAATGACAGCGATAAGTCAGCTGAGCATATTACTTCACGACAACCTTGTGAATGAGCAGTCTCTTAAGTAGTGTTTTGTGATTGGGAACAGGTGTGTGTGATTAGTCCTTCGGAGAAGGTGACATGTCTGTGTGTTCCATTGGGAGTTGTCGTCGTTGGCCATGTTTGTAGTTTGCAGTGCATTCTGGGAAATGGAATCATGAGTTTGCCATGACATGACACAAGGAAATAAGGGTGAAGGAGAATGGAATGTATTGGTAAGACTTCACAAATGTAGTAACCATGTGGTTGTAGTCCAGAAACAGGAAATACAGCAGACAGGAAAAGTTGAAGTAGAATTCTTGTGACAGTGAGTTCTGTTGGCCTGTCCTAGACTGTTGTGTCACATAAACATTTCATTGCCTACAGTACTATGAATGATCCTAAGGAGAATATGGCTTGAACAAGTCTAGTCTTTGTATCAACAACTTAATACATTGAATAAACATACACTTACATTACTACATTATACCAGTCAGAGAGTTTTGGATGCCACCTACACATCTGGTCATATTGCAAACATCAACTGGCAGATTGTCTTCATAATGCAGTAATCAGAATTCATAATGCAGTAATCAGAATGTCTTCAAACATCTGCTTCAGTCATGACTGCTAAAATGATAGTAGTGATACAATTATGGAAATAATGACAGAAACAGAACAGGAGAAGAAGAATGAGAACAGATAACAGAAGTGAAAGCAGTGACATTTTAATAAATAACAATAATGTTATTTTAAGCTGTGGATTATTAACTCTTTCCTAGAATTGTGTATACCAGATGTTTTTTGTTTGTGTGGTTTTTTTGTGTATAGGCTTAATTTAATCAAATAGGTGTCATTTTAGCAGATAAACTAAATAGCACTAAAAGCATAATCTGACAAGGGTTTCTATTACTTGATTTTTGTTGTTAATCAGGCATCAATTTGTCACTCAGGAAGCACCAAAGAGCACTTATTGTCCCACAAAGATAATTTTATAATACTTCCCACTTTCAGATAATTAGTATACATATGCATGATAATGTGTTTGTGCATCCAGCTGTTTATTTTCTCCTTCTCCAGATGTTATGA
The DNA here is from genome assembly GCF_001660625.3 of Ictalurus punctatus. Taxonomy (NCBI): domain Eukaryota; kingdom Metazoa; phylum Chordata; class Actinopteri; order Siluriformes; family Ictaluridae; genus Ictalurus; species Ictalurus punctatus. The sequence goes on along the minus strand of NC_030426.2, from coordinate 22,610,497 downwards.
GACATATACTGTTTTGACAGGCATAAAGCAAAGCTTCAGTTGAGCGAAGGCAAATATTCTATGTGTGAAACTCATTTCTAGTGTGGTAAATGTAATTGTGTGATACTGGATTAAGCTTTTAAATGCAATGAACATGTGTGCCCCAATTCCAAATGCAAACTCTGGTTTTGATGATGACATTTGACCTAGACCAGTCAAAATAAAGTTTAACGAAACAACAAACAATATCTCTCTCTTATAAGTAACTGGAGTCCATGATAATCTTTAGTATAAAAGTCATAGAGTTGTTGAATCCTGTGTCATGGCGTTATGCTGTGCTTAATCAAGGGCTCCAATACCAACTTTGTATAAAGGAACTGCTAGTGAGTTATCATCCACTACAACATATAGAGGTGAGAACATGGATATGCTGTAAATGCAATTAAATTCAACTCAGTTTTAGAGGTGGGATCTGCTCTCAGCAGGTTATCGAAATGACAGGCGCAAAGCCTCGCTTGTGTCTCTCTTGTTACGGATTGTAACTTTAGTGGTGTGCTGGCACCATTTATACAGACCTCTTTAACACCTTGTTGATTCTGTACTCAGTTTCACAATTATAAAAAAAAAAAGATCACCTTATTTCTAGTCCCAAAATCTCAAAATGCATCATGCCAGAATGATTTGTTACATTTGTGTCCATATGCTTAATTCTTGCCTGCCTAATTTCACTGTAATGGATCAAATACAGTTTGCTCACCAAGGCAACAGCCCTGCTGATAACACTGTTAATCTGGCACTTTTTTATTGCTTTGAATAAGACCTAAAAAAAAAAAAAAAGAAGTAACCATGTTCTGTTTTATGTCATTAGACACCTTAGTGATGCTACATTCAAATATATTCACTAGAGCATGGCAACACATATGCAACCTTTTGAGCTTTCTAATAATGATTAGTGAGGGATATGTTTTTGTGCTGAAATGCTGTAATCTGACATTCAGTTCCAATTTGCTGTTCTCTCTATTAGCTCAGTTGCTATATTTGTGGTCATACTGTATATAACGGTGTTTACTGTGGTGTGGGTTGAGTACTGCAGTTGTGACATTTCAAAACAACTTTAGTCCAAAATTTTATGTAATTCTGTTTTTTTTTCTTACTGAACTAAGTGAATTTACTGAACTTTCCTTTTTTTTTTTTTGCTTTTTTAATGCCTTTAGATTACTGTGTTAGTCTCATAATAGTGATTCATGCCTGTCTTTCATTATGATTGTGGATTTTTATTTTTTACTGATGGCTATCAATGCAATGGTTGAATTTTTATCTAAGTCCCTGTTTCTGTTGATGTAAAATATATGTGGCAGAGAAGACAAAAAAACAGTCCTTCTGAGCAGTTATTTAATATCCATAAAATATCAAGATCTAATATCTAATCATATGTCATTAGAAAAATGTCACTGCACTGGACTTACTATAGATTTTTAAGGGAATGAAAGGACCTGATTTGATTTGATGCCACACAGTATGCCTAACCACACGTCCTGATAATGGATTCAGGCAAACTACATCCCTTTTTTTTTTTTTTTTTTTACAAGTGTGCAGCTCTGTGCCAGGTGACCACCTGTGTCGATAGTCTTCAAGATAATAACAGCACATTAATGCTATAACATTATGCCTTATTTTTGCACAAAAGTAGGGGTGATTGCTCTAATTTGTAGGCTGAGTTCTAATTGGTTTTCAACAGGAACACACCACCAAATGGGCACAGAATTCTTTTTATGTAAAATGTTGTTTTTTTTTTTGTTTTTTTGTTTTTTTTTAGCCTAAAATGGGATCCAAACTTTTGCACTCAACTGCATATGTAATGGACAATGAAAAAAATAAAAAAATAGAAAAAAGTACATGCATATTTAAATCCTATATAATTCCTCTTTTATTAAATCATTATCCCATCAGTGCTATTACTCTGTTGCCACTCATTGCACAGAACAATCAGCTGAAAGGAAAAAAACAATAAATTTGCAACAATATCTTACGCTGGGAAGCTCCCCAAGCCCTTGTGTGCCTGTTTTAATGTAATACAGACAAAATTCTGATTACTTTATGCTAGTATATATTGCAAAATACAGTTTCCTATGACAAATATGCCATTTTGCTCCAAAAACTATTCAGAACATGACAAGAATGATAATTTGACATATTTCCAAAGGTGTAATTTTTGGATAATGACTTAAAAATGGTATACATAAAAAAATACATATATGTAGACATGTATGTAATGACACTTGATAACCATTAAGCACAGAATGAAGAAGAAATGGCATCCCATAGGGACATCTGTGAGCTTATTTTCCTATTAAAGCACATTCCAACATGGTTAATTCCTCTTTTACCATATCAATATCTTAACAAACACAAGAATGTAATACTTTTAGCCATTTATACATACAGTATACTGACAGTAAATGTGCAATGTGCTGACAATGGGGATTTCTTCCATAAGTGTTAAAGAAACATCTCCTTACAGAAATTTTTACCATATCGAAGATTATACATCTTTGATACATAATGCATTTTTATCTGCTTCTTATTATTCTTAGATGATGTGGAGACATATACGTACATGTTGCTGTGACTATAGAAACAACAATATAAGTGCATTAATACAAACCTGTGACTTGCCTTGCAATTGGAACTTTTGTCAAAACTGCTGTTATAGAAAATTAATCAACACTTTCTGACCAATCAGATTAAAGAATTCAACAATATTCTAGTATAATAGTATTTGATCCTTTTTTCGTGGTCAGAAGGAAATTTATTTCATTACATACTTTGAATAGCTTGTGATTTAATTAATAGTTTTTTCATGTGTCCAGGTGCTTATTGGCTTCTTAATATGTAAGAGGATTGCAATCCTGCATTAAGTGAACAGTGATATAATGCCAACTAGCATGGATACCAGTGATTTATCCTTCTAAAAGTAATATTTATTAGTTATACTCAATATCCTTATCATTGGTCAGATTATTATCTACATGGATTCTGAAAGCAACATAACGTACAGCTAAAACACTAGTAAATAAAGCTGTTATCTGAAATTTCTTTGCAATTAAAAGGTTTAACAGTTGACTTTTTCCCCCATATATTTTGGTGTTTATAGTTTAGTATTCAAAAATGACCTTGCATTATATGGCTTTCATACAGATAGACACGCTTTAAAAATCTCATTTGGTTGATATCTGTATGATTCAATCAGTTTTTGCTATACGTGGCTGCGATGAATCAGAATGGGGTAAATGATAATGATGCTAGTATCACTATGTGAGAAGTTCAGTGCTTATGCTACACTCTTATCCGATTTCATATTGTCAGCATGGATGCTTCCCTATATCCTTCATGACTCAGTGGTTTAGCTCCAAACACCTCACTTTTTCCTTCTCTAGTCACTTGCCACAACAAATAATTTTGGTGCACAACAGACTGGGAGCAATTAAAAGTGACAATGTTATTTTCACAGCCAGCCTTTCCTCTAACCTCGGCAGTGTTGTACTGCCAAATTTTAATAATGTTCAATGACACAAAGAAGATGAATTACCAGAAAAGGTGCTTCAAGTTACAGTGGTGTGTAACAGCAATGTCTGGGGTTTCATTCTTCTTTCAATTTTCCACCTTCCTTCTTGATTGAATTTGAAATAATGTTAATACGATCTTTCTCAGAAATGTCTCTTCTTGTTTAGGCAGAACAGTACAAAAGGTGTTTGTAGGAGAATGGTGCTATGTCCATGAAGGTCATAGATGGGGTTTTGAGCACCACCTGCTTAATTGACCCACTGCCAAAGACCTTTTGCCATAGACAGATGGAGAGTAAAAAAAAAAATCAGTTCAATAGAGCCTTTAAAATCCATGGAAATTTTGCTGCCATTAAATCTGGTAAGTTCTTTAAATATTATTAATATAAAATGAAATTAAGATTTCATTTTTATAAACCAACAGGCCCCATCTCAACATTATGTAACAGCTATAGGTATAGACTGTTTTACAGGAGGTAAATCCCCATCTTGTTAGCTTTTTGAAAATGTATGACAGTTTATAAATTAATTATAATAAATTGTTAATTAATAAAAAAAAAACATGACCTTACTGTAGTGAACATTATTTTAAATGTAATTGTGCATAATTTTCCCTCATGAATTGCAAATTAGCAGGTGCAATTAGGTGTTTTTTTTTTGTTTTTGTTTTTTTTTGTAATGAATCACTCATGCATCTGTCATTACTCCTAATTTAATGTGATGTATGTCCTTTCAAAGAAACTATACCAACCCCATTCATCACCTAAGGATAATGTTGCATACATAACCTGTGTCTTCTTTGATTTCAAAAGCCCATGATAAAGATATGTGACAGATAAGTAATAAGTAAACTAGAAAGAGAGGACTTGTTTATTTAATTGCCCTGACTCAATAACAATTTTAGAGTATATTTTGTACAATGCACATCAATCTATAATAGAAATTTGGCATTTCCTGAAATTTAAATAAAATAGTTAATTTATCTTCTGTTACTGCTTTATCCTGAGCAGGGATTTGGTAGATTGCAGAAATACTAGTTGCAAGGACACACTGTGAGCTATGCACAGTCATTTAGAGTAACCAATCCTTCTACTTTCATGTTTATGGGAGGTGGGAGGAAAACAAAAAGCCTGAAGGAAACCCATGTGGACATGTGGAGAAAATGCACAGAAACCCCATACAGACCCAAGTTTAGGATCTCAGGAGCTGTTAGGTGCTCTACTATGCCTTGGTGGGAATATAGAAACAAATAAAGCAAGCAAGCAAGAAATAAATATTTAAAAGCTGTTTTGGTTGTCATTAATGGCTAGACATCTATCATCCCTTTTTGTCAGTGCAGTTTTTTGCTAGGATATATTTATTAAACCTAACACTTGTCAGCTGCAAATTCTGAGTTGACTGCCTCTACACACGTTTTATCCTGTAAATCAAAACTGTAGAGCTTTTACAAGTGGAATCTTAAGATTTTATAATTAAAGAGCCATGTCAATCAGTAATTATATGTCTACCATGCTTCTAGACCAGACTTTTTTTTTTTTCTTTTGTTATGGAAAAATATATCTGTGTAAATTCTCTTACAAAACGTCTGGGTTACGCATGTAACTCTGTTCCCTGAAAAGGGAACGAGACATAGTGTGAGCTTTATGTTGTGGGAAGTGCCCTCACGCGTGGCTGGTAACTGACGCTTGTGCAAAATCATGCCTATTTATAGGCCTGCCAGGATCAAGTGATGAGAGACTTAAACATGTTGTGTGGTGTAAAAACGGCACCTGTGAACCGCACCATCAGCCTCTATTATCTGAAGCAAAGACGCAATTCACAGGCATGCCCCAGTTTGACAAAGATATGCAACGTCTCATTCCCTTCTCAGGAAATAGGGTTGCATGTGTAAACCAGACATTCCCTTTTCAAAGGGAACTCAACATTGCGTGAGCTTCACACTGTGGGAACGAGAATACCCACTCCATCATACTGAAGGCATGGCCTGTTCAAAAGGTCAGAGCCCAAGGTTCACTGCAAGACACTCGAGCCTAGGGTGGAATGTATGTCCAGGTTGTAATATTGAATGAATATGTGCAAAGTAGACCACCCCACCGCAGCACATACATCCTGTAAGGGCACCCCTTAGGACAAAGCCTTTGAGAAGGTGACACCCCCAGTGGAATGAGCCCTTATGATCAGAGGCATAGCAAGACAGTGCACCTCATAAGTGATAGAGATTGCTTCCACTGTCCAATTAGAGATGCGCTGCTTCAACACAGCATCACCTCTACTGTCACCACCAAAACAGACCAGCAGCTGCTCTGACTCATGCCACTGGCCAGAGTGGTGGACATATGTGCAGAGAGCCCTTACTGGACACAGTAGGTGCAATCTGTCTTGTTCCAGTGTGAGGAACTGAGGATGGTAGAAAGCCTGAAACACTACTGGTTGGGCAGCAGACATAGGCACTTTAGGAATATAATCCGGTCTAGGATATAGGAAGGCCTTGGCTAATCCAGGCGCAAAGTCAAGGCAGGAAGGGGCAACAGAGAGTTGGTAGAGCTCCTTCTCACTTGAAAGATGTCAGGGCCAGCAGAAGAGCTATCTTTAGAATCCAAAGCTTCTTTGAGGCTGACGCTAAGGGCTCAAATAGGGTACCTGACAGACCTTCCAGGACCACAGAAAGGTCCACGCATAAACCTCAAAGTTAGAGGATGTTGCCTACACAGGATCCATCATTAGGGGCATGGCTGGCCGTAATGGCGGCCACATAGACCCTGATTGTAAAAGGAGCCAAATCTGCTGATAAACATCCTTGTAAGAACTCCAAGACTGTAGCCACTACACAGTTTTATGGGTCTAGCTGATGTTCCTCACCCCACGAGACAAAAAGGCACAATCTGAGCCATAGAATTTCCTCGTGGTTTGTGCTCTACCATTCAACATGGTCTCTACGACCTCAGTTGTGATACCAGAATCTATGAGCTGGTGCCCCTCAGTGGCCAGACTCATGGTGTCCATGGTTCTGGGTGAGGGTGATAAATCAGCCCTCCGGCTTAAGGCAGTAGAATCCTGCGGACAGGAATCTTCCAAGAAGTGCCATCTAGCAGGGATATTATCTCTGAGAACCATACTCAAGCTGGCCAATAAAGTGCTACCAGCAGCAGATATAGACGGTCTTGGCAAACTCTTGCTAGAACTTGTGGGAGCAGAGCAATTGGGGGAAAAGCATACAAATGTGACCTGGGCCACATGTGCACCATGGTGTCCAGCCCCAATGGTGTGGGAGGAGTGAGGGAGAACCACAGCAGTGTGTTTTCTCCTCAGAGATGAAGATATCCACTTCCGGTTGGCTGAACCTCCGCCATATGGACTCCACCCGGGCCCCAGCCCCTGCCTCAACAGGACGTCTGCCCCCACATTACAGTTGCCCAGAATGTACATTGCATTCACTGACAAGAGCTTTCCCTCTTCCCAGGGAGCTTAAAGAACTTTAGTTGTGCCTGCCTGAACAGGGGGAGTGAACCTAACCCTCCCTGGTGGTTGATATATGAGACCACCACATTGTTGTCTGTCACAACCAACACATGGTGACCTCTTAATTGAGGAAGAAAGCATTTCAGTGTTAGAAATATGGCCTGTGACTAAGACTGTGCCCCTGCCTGTGAGGGAGGCTTTTGTCATTACCTTCTTGCAATAAGGAGATGCCCCTGTTGTGTGATCCAAGGTTAAAAACCAGGGACACATCCAAATTCTCAGAGCACGTAGGCATCGCCGCTTCACACTGATTACTCTCAGAGGTTTCATCCTTGGACGAAACCCCCAACATTTCAGCCACCACTGAAATGGTCTCATGTGCAATAGGCCCAATGGTATGACATTGACTGCTGCTGCCATAAGCCCCAACAGTCTCTCATAGAGATTGGAGGGGATGCCCAGATACAGCTTTATCTTGCTCACTGTTTATAGGATTGATCCTACACATGTTGGGGATAGAAACGCCCTTATTGTAGTAGAATTCCATATAACCCCTAGAAAAGTTGTCCTCTGCACTTATTTCCACAGTAGACAGAATCCATGGAGACACCTTTGGCAGCAGTTTCCACGCTTCCAGGTGGTCTTTTAGTGATATTAATTTTTCTACATTCGACTGGAGGGAAAGCATCAGATTTTCATTGCCCTGTGACCGCTCGCTGACCAGAGAACACTGAAAACTTGGGACAGCCTTGACTAGGGGAGGCCCTACAGTACTACTGGGGACTAACTGCCCTATCAACTTCATGTCCCTGATACATCCCTCCGTGGCCTCTCAGGACCGCTCCTTCTCTGTCTGCTTGGCCTTTATGACCATTCTCAGATCAGGTCTATTTGCAGACTGCAACTGCCAGTTCCCCTGGCTCTCTGGTGGGAGAGGTGGGACACCACACTCGCCTTCTGTGCCTCCCTCTCACTAGTGCTGACCCAGGCTCCACTTGTGGATGGCTGAGTGAACTCGACACAATGGGGAAGGAACTGGCTGAATGCCGCCGTATGTCGAACTCACTCAGCGGGTCTGCTTGGTAGGCCTGCAACACTACCATTGTATGCAGTGACCCACAAACGAGACCCACTGCGGCCTAGGTCTTTCCCACCAGTGCCGAGATGGCCTTACATGGCTTGGATGGCAAAGCCGCCCCCCCTAAATTACCTGCCATCGATGGAGAGTGGTAGTTCACAAGAGACTCCTCCACCTTCAGATTAGCTAAATGGCCGTGCCATTCATTCCCCATGATAGCCGAATAATCCAACATTGTGGGGTTATAAATACGGCTTATGTATGGTTTTCCCCAGAAGCGTGATATTTTGTCATTCACTTCTGAAAAAAATGTGAGTTTTCTGCGGTGTGAGGGAGATTTATTTTCACTGGGGAGAAAAAAGCATGTCCAGCCTTAGTAATCAATTCAAGCAGCTCTTTATATGCTCTACAGTTGCTCTCCATTTTTGGCACACCCTTCTGTCTCCTCGGAGTCAGAGAGAATTTTTTTTTTTTTTGGTTTTCCATAGCGGAAGGAGGTGCCAAAATCTGGCCTAGTGCTGGACCCGGAAGACAGAGCAAGAGATAGAGCAGTGCTCATCTCCGGCTCCTCTTCCAGATCCATTCCTGGTCACACAATTGCACTTTTAGACCATATAGTACAGAGTTAAAAAGGGATTTATTTATAATTGCACTATTCATTTAAACCCAGATGAGGATGGGTTCCCTTTTGAGTCTGGTTCCGCTCAATGTTTCTTCCTCATGGCATCACAGGGAGTTTTTCCCTCACCTCACCTGTGTCTTTCTCATTAGGAATAAATTTATATATTTCAAATGTATATCCCAAATTTACATATTTATGTAAAGCTGCTTTGTGACAATGTCCATTGTTAAAAATGCTATACAAATAAAATTGAATTGAAATTGAATTGAACTTACTTTTTTATGGAAATAAAGCAGATATACCCTAATAACCCTCAATTTTAAGCAATCCATTCTAAGTCTACAGAGCTAGGAGGAGTCAACATTTGCATTCTAAAAACATAATCAATAAAATTTACTACAGGATACTTTTTTCAGTCACTACTGAGGTCTTACACCTCAAACAAGCTCATTGTTCTGGAAACAATGAGCTCCTGCACTTTTCAGATCACTGAAGAAGGTGATGTTGGTGTTAACTCACTTGGTGGACCAGAGATTGCAAGGCATAAAAAAATCTGTCTGGCCTAGTCCAGTGCCAAGTTTTGATCTGATAATTTGCCAATTCTGTTTAGTCTACTCTGTAAATCTTGATTGTGGTACAACTTTAAACATCAGGTAATCAATCATGCTTTTTTGTCTTATATGCCTTGTCTTACACCTTTCATGTGTTCATTCATGATCCTCTTTTCAAAATATATGCAGCTAGTAAATCTCTAGCTTTACTGCCTTAGTAATAAGACTAAGGTTAAGTCAATCAACAACCAGCATATATTTGGCCTAAGTAACAATTTGACTAAATGGAAGCACAGCTCAACACAGCAAATGTAATAGTCTAATACAACATTAATTAATTAATTGATTCATTCATTAATTTAAAAAATGCCATCTTCAGATTGTAACATACAGGCTGTTGATTCCACATGGTATGCAGGAACAGCAGACTGCCACCCAGGTCCAGGTGTACATCTGTGACTAGGAATTGTACAATAAATTCTTAATAAGAAGAAAATTAAGAAATTATTATTTCTGCTATTTGGAAGAAACATAATCAAGTGTTCTCCATGTGGTTATCAGTTACTATTTCTTTACTATTTTGTGTTTTTTTTCAGGCTCCGAGTTTGGTCATGCCTCTTTTTTCCACCTTTAATTTGATAGCAACCAACAACATTCAAGCCATATTCAGTAAGGGCATGTTTCAGCACATACATACTGTAACTGGGATAAATGTGATGGAATGAAATAGGTACAACAAAATCCTCTCTTTTGCATAAAGAGGCAACTACATTTTTTTACTCATTCTGCAAGAGTTCTAGATGCCCATTGTGGTTAGTACAACATGCAAATTGTAGGGCTTCCATAACCCATCAACATCAAAATGGAAGCAGTAGCTCTGGTTGCCTCATTTATTAAGTACCTTTTCATCCTGCAGGATGAATAAAGCCCTGAAGTGCCAAGATTTACAACACACATCCATATTTTATTTTATTTTTCCCAGTAAATATACTTGCACTTGAAACATTGGATGTGTGAAATGTCTAAATAAGAAATATATAGAACAGATACAATTATTCATCATTAAGTCAGTGTGATTAAACATGAATAAAATGTCAAATGATTTACACATCCATTTTCTCTACTGCTTATCCTACACAGGCTCATGGGGAGCCTGGAGCCTATCCCAGGGGATTCAGGGCACCAGGTGGGGGACACCCTGAATGGGGTGTCTCACAAAGACACAAGGGGAATGTGCAAAACTCAATACAGACAGTAACCTGACCCTGTAATTAGCAAGGCTACCCACTGCACCATCATGTCACCCCATTTTATGTTATGTTATGTTGAACAAAATAAATTGGCCATAAAATCACTTTACTGTCAGTCTATCTTGTTCATGAGAACACTTAATATCATATTTGTTTATTGTTCCTGTTTGCTTTCTCTCACACCTTGTTTTTTTTTTTAAATTTTTTTTATTGTTTGAACTGCCTGTGAGAAATATTACTTCTACAGATTATTTTATTAGAGCTATCAAAGGGATAATGGATAAGTAACTGTTAAAATGTTTTTGGTAATGCATTGCAAGGCATTCAGTGTTCTGCTTTGTCAGCTAAAATTAAATGGAAAATTATTTAGTAGGAAATATACTTTAGTGCTTTTAACCCAAATGGTTGTTGTTGCTTTTGGGGATCTAGTATTTGTGGTTCTAGTCTTTAAAATCACCTGCTGTGGCATTTTATGTCACTACAACATATGTGTCTTGGAGGGAGAACACCTTTATTAGTATTTTCATCAGATTTGTTCAAGACATTCCCCAAAATCCTTTTACTCCTTAACACCACTATGATTGACAACCTATGGCCGCTAGACCAAAAGCACCTGAATTTGATTGACAACAACCTGCTCAAAAGATAGAAGAAAGATAGTGCTGATGCCTCACACCTCCAAGGTCCAGGGTTCAGTCTTGTGTCCTATCCAGAGTGCAGTATTGCCAGGATAGGGCCTTGCTTTTATACCTTTGATGACTTCAGACCGAACTGATTTTCTAAATGATTTGAAGAAGCTGTTTCCAATGAACACAGCATTGCTGTCCATTGACTATCCATAAGAGTTGGATGAAGTTTATTAATAGAGTCCCCTATGTAATCCCACAAAATTCTCAATAAGATTTAAGTCAGGTGACGAGCCATTACAAAACGTTCCCTCACTTAATGTGTCATACGGCACCTTGCATTGTCTTGGTATGCATTGTCTTGTTGCAATATCCAGTTACTAGCCATCAAATGAAGATGAATGAGTTAGGATTAGGGAGTCTGTCAGTACGTCATTGTATGCATGACCAATCAGGCACTGATAAACTGGCAAAAATGCATCACATCTTTAGTTGTGATGCATCCTCAGACCATAATCCCACCACCACCATACTTTACAGTTACCTCAATAGACATCTTCTTAAACTGTTCTCCCAGCATTGTTCTTACTTCTTGTCCATCACTTCTTTGGAGAAGAAACCTAAATTGGTCACCTCTCATGCCGCCAGTCACCAGTCTTTGTGTTCTTTGGCAAAATGTTGTTGAGCCCATTTGTGTGCAGCTATAAACTTTGGATTCATTTATGACCAAACATCCCAGCCTCAAAATCTCAGTCTTCTTTGGCTGGAAGATGTTGAGTTTTGCACTCTATACTCAAGTCTCATTTCATCTTTAAAGATCAGACTTGCTTTCTCTGACCAAAACATTGTGTTTCAGTGATCTTTCTTTTTGTCCCAGGAATCGTTTGGTTCTTCACTGGCCACCAGTAACTGCTCTTAGCAATCAACTTTAATAGCAATTTCTTGATCTGAAAATTATTCCTCTGCTAAAGCAGTGATATTCCCAATGATTTTCTAGGCTTATTCTTGGCTTTCAAAGCATTTTATTGCCTCTTCTTCTGCACAGCACCAAGTTACAGATCAATGTTAACACTGCTAGTTTATTAATACATAATAGCTGTAATTTCAGACCTCATTTTGGACACTATATTGAGCACTCCTACACCTAATGATCAAGACATAATCATTTTATGGCTATTGATTATACCGTGTATCCTTGCTATGCAAACCAAACTAAGACCCTGACAAACACACTAATAACCACTTGACAATTGCACAACACTCATCAAAAAATAGATATAATGGTCTCATTTATTGTGTTTTTTCATTTGTAAGCGAGGGGATTTTAACACAACAAGGACATTTGCTAAAATCTCATCTTAGCCATTTTTTGATTGCCAGTTTATTTTACACTTACTCACTGCAAAGCCCCAAGCAGGCACACAGAAGACCTGGGTCTTCATACTCAGATATAACAAACAATACATACAAGAGAGATCACAGTGTCTTAACCCAGGACAAGACCATGCACATGGACACAGATGACAGTTAAGTACAAATAGAGGATTAAACTAGACAGATGTGCATGAACTTCTTAAATGGAAATTATTTTATTTCAAAATTAAATAATGGTACCTTAGTGGGGCACTGCATCACAGAAACACTGTGTTGTGTTAGTTGTGTGGTGATTCTCAAACATGCCTCATGCCAAACTCCAGGCTATGGTTGAACAACTCCTTCCGTCTGATCTGTGAATCTCTCCAGATTCTTCAGTGTTACCCTTGACTTCTTGGTTGTTTCTTTCACTAATACCCTCCATGAATGGTTACTGACTTTTGGTAGAAGGCTTCCTCTGATGGTAAATGTTTGAATCAGATTTATTTTAGGTGTTTCACAGCAAACAGGGGTGAATACTTATGCAATTACAATCACAAACTACTATATGTCACTATATATCATGCCATGTCTGTAGGCCATGGTGTATTTTGGGAACTGGACTTTGTAGTATGGGCTGACCTGACACTATACTTTTCCTCACTTAGATTCATGACATAATCCCAGTTAAGTCCATTTCAGGTCCCAGTTCCCAGTAACACTTCAAAATGTCGAAAAGTTCAAGGGGGTGAAATATGGTCTTTTTTTATGGTATCAAAAGCTGCAGTGAAGTCAAAAAGAAGGTCTGTTGGAGGTCATTGTCAACTCTCAGCAGAACAGATTTAGTGACAGAATGTTCATCAAATCCAGACTGAAAGGGTGAGAAAGGGTATTTTCAATAAGAAATACTTTAAATTGCCTAGTTACCATGCTTTCCATTACTATAGCCAAGAACAGGAGGTTGGATTTTGGGGAATCTCCCAAGGAGTGCCATCTAACAGGGATATTATCTCTGAGAATCATATTCAAACTGGCCAATAAGGTGCTGCTAGCAACAGATGTAGACAGTCTTGGAGAACTCTCACTAGAACTTAGAACCACAATAGCAGAACAATCGGGGGAAAAGCATATAGATGTGCCCTCGGCCACATGTGCAACATGGCATCTAGCCCCAATGGTGCGGGAGGAGTGAGGGCAAACCACAGTGGGCACTGTGTTGTCTCCTTGGCGGCAAACACATCCACTTCCACTTGGCCAACCCTCCTCCATATGGACCCCAAGAACAGGAGGTTGGATTTTGGTCTATAATTGCAAGTTGCCTCAAGGCCAAGGTTTCTTCAGAATATTTGTACCAACAACAGTTTTTAGGACCAAAAGGAATAGAGCCAGAAGAGAGATACATATTCAAACGAGCAACTATACACATATAATCTGAATAATATGCAGCTGAGTGGGACATAATTATAATGTATTATAGAATGCTGGTAACATGTTCTGTGAATTATATTTGCCTGAATGTTTTGAACCGTTCGTCAAATGTTTTGAGCTATTATAGCAGGGAAAAAGCTTTCAGCAGGTAATAATAACATATCAAGTCTCAGTGTTTTGACTTTGTTCTGGCTAAAATCTCCTACTAGGCATGATGCATATCAGTATGGCTCAGAGTGAGCCAGGACACATACAGGTTAACACAATAAATGGCATGCAGAAATTATAGGACGATCTCTGTGGGAAAGTATCTGCTCAATTTAGGCATTTATGAAGCACGTGTGAAGAAGATTAAAACCATATGCTGTGCCCTCTGTGCCTTGTGCCACTGCAAATGTGAGGGAAGGTCACTGATGTAGAATACTTTTCCATGATAGTAATAAGCATTTCATTGGCCCTCCCTCAATAATGCACATGTAACGCAGTGCGGTGTTTAATTAGCGATCTGATATCCTGTTTACCAGCAAAGCAGGAATATTGTTTAGAAAAACAAACAATCTAACAAAAACAAAAAGATTATACAACAAAATTGTTGAATTATCAAAACTGATTTGTCAGAAGGTGTGCATTATTTCTGCATGGCTCAGAATGTAGATTTATATTATTGTGCTTGTTCTAATGTTATTGTCCCTATAGTAAAAGCTTGAACACAGGGACTTGTATAACAGACACTCCACATAATGTACACTAATAATAATAACAATAATATTAATATGAGGAGACATATAATAATATGTCAGATTTATGGAAGGAGTTTTAGGTGTCAATGTTTTGTAACAGTCACAGGTAGAATAACACAAGCAGAATAATGCACTTTAGACCATGGATGGTGCTCTACCATTCAACATGGTCTCTACAACCTCAGTTTTGAGACCAGAATATATGACCTGGTGACCCAGTTTCCATAGTTCTGGCCGAGGGTGATAAATCAGCCTTCTGGCTTGAGACAGTAGATCCCTGCTGATGGGAATCTCCCATGGAGTGCCATCTAGCAGGGATATTATCTCTGAGAACCATATTCAAACTGGCCAATAAGGTGCTGCTAGCAACAGATGTAGACAGTCTTGGCGAACTCTCACTAGAACTTAGAACCACAATAGCAGAACAATCAGGGGAAAAGCATATAGATGTTCCCTTGGCCACATGTGCAACATGGCATCTAGCCCCAATGGTGTGGGAGGAGTGAGGGCAAACCACAGTGGGCACTGTGTTGTCTCCTTGGCGGCAAACACATCCACTTCCACTTGGCCAACACTCATCCATATGGACTCCTCCATTTGACGATGGAGCCTCCAACGCCAGCCCCAGCCTCGACAGGTTCCAGTTGCCTGGAATGTACATTGCACTCTCTGACAAGAACTTTAGTTGTGAAGAATTAGTTGTGCCTGCCTGAATAGGGGGTGTGAACATAACCCTCCTTGGTGATTGATATATGGGACCACCGCTGTGTTCATAACTAACACATAGTGAACTTTTTTGTCACTTGAGGAAGAAAGAATTTCAGTGGTAGAAATATGGCCCACATCTCTAGGCGATTTATATGCCACTCCAGTTGAGGGCCGCTGCAAAGACCACGAGCTGGACTGGCGAAAGCCTAATTTTCTTGAGTTTCAACCTGAGCCCTAAGCTCCACATGTGGGTGAGTACAACATCTCGATGTTGAAGCACCATTTCGCTTGATCATACTAGAATTAACCAGTCATCCAGGTAGTTTGTGAAGGTGTGAGGGGATTAAGCTTGCCCGAAGGGAAGAACACTTCACACAGAAAGTGTATCCATCCCCCCGTGATGAAATGGGAGCGAGGCATGACACACTTCCTGAATTCTCTCTCGCTCATACTTTTCTCTCTTTTTTTTTAAAGGGACAGAAAAGCAAGAGATTTTTCTTTCTTTTTTGAAAAGATAGAGTGGAAATGTAGAGTCTTTTTTGCGAGTGTTACACAAATGACCAACATGCAGTCTCGCTGCAGATAATAAGGCTGACGCCACAGTTCACAGGTGCCATTATTATTTCATGTGACGCGCTTAATTGACACATCACCTGATCATGGCAGACCTATAAATAGGCATGATGTTACACAAGCTTCAGATGTGTGTGAGGGCACTTCCCAAAGTGTGGAGGATATTAAAAAATATCATGCTGTGATAAATTTATATTGATTTGCTTAAAAATGTATAAATTTTATATTAAAGCCAAATTGGATTTAAATGTAGTATACTGTATTTGAAAGTACTATAACAAACCTTGGTGTGCTCAACTCTTTCTAAAATATTTAGCTTTATTACAGATCTGTTATAGTTAGTTATAAGTTTATGCCTGTTTTTCACCAATCATTTTTGAGAACAAACACAAATGTCTCTGCTCTGGCATTACTACTCCTAATTACTTAACATAAATCACAGTGGTAGGACTCACATTAATCAAGAAAATATTAAATGTACCACTATGGTACATAACTCAACTCTGTGTTTCCCATTTTCCTACAATTTTGCCTCACAAATCTGGGGCATCTACAGGCTAATCTATTTGAGAAGCATTTCTCTGCACCTCTGTGGAAAATCATGAATTTCCATGAGTTTTTCACTAAGAGATATGAAAGCTATTGACTAGAAACAAAGGGCAAAGATCAGACTGCTGAAATATTTCCATGAATGCAATTACAGAATGGTAGAGAGGAAGAGATATCTCTGAGCATGAAATATCTGCAAACATCAATGTGTGCAATATACTATATATAAAAGAGCCCTTCAAAATAAAATTAAATTCCACAGGGTAAACACATGGTTTTGTATATGAAGATACCATCAATGCTGGTCAGTGCACTGCTCCATCAACATTTCATGATTTCTATATGGAATATTAATAAAAACCTATATTTAAATTTTGTATAGGAGGAAACACACATAGTTATTGGTGTAGAATGACAGAAACCAGAAGACCAGTGGTAAAATGAGATTAGTAGGAAGACGAATGCCAAGTTCATGATTGGATTGAGAATGTTATCCAATCACTTCTCAGATTTAGCCTATCCAGATTTGCTGATACACTAATACTGTAATACAGATTTAATTTCCTGTATTTCTAAAAGAAAACACTAAGCTTAAATAAAAATAACAATAAAAGTAGTGTTCAATAACTAAAGATAAATTTGCAAGGAATAAAAATAATGAATGAGCAGTACTATATTACCTCCTAAGTCACTACTATTGAATTGTTAGGAATACTAATTAATTACATAGTAAGTAATAGTAAAGTAATGGTTTGGTAGTTCATTATGAATTAAGCAATACTTACTGTCTCATACTGTCTAGTACAGTACTTCTGGAGAACTATCTAGTAATTAGTAATGAATTAGTAATCATTAGTAATGAGTTATCATGTGCTTCATTTTACAATAATTTATTAATTACCTCCTAAGGTAAAACACAGTCGCACGTCCGCCATTTATACCACTTATTTATTCTGTAATACTTGGAACAGATATTTCAAGACACATACACAGAGTGGCATATTTATTTGAGCCTTCTCTTTGTGACTGAGACTGGTAATGATTCAAAAAGAACATGTATACACTACTGCAAAAAAAAATGGTGGGAGTTAAGACATCGATTCTATTAGACACTAGAGTTTTAGACTCATTTGTCGGCTGATGTGCAAAATGACTCATAGTGCCACATAGTGTAGCATTTCAGTCACATGATTTTGGCTGCAGTCACTGTATTTGGGCCCAAATGTCTGGTTCCGATGTATAATGCAAACATAACTAGAGGCGAAATATTGCTAAAGTTTACTCACCTTACTTTGAAAGAGAAGTAATCGTACATTGACAATGGCATTAATTCTGATCCTTATGTTTTGTAAAACACATGATTAACATAATTTACATTGCAGATTCTGAAGTATAGGAGAAGGCCACTTTGCAACAGCTACTGTTTATTTAATAGATAGGTAAGATTAATAAGTAATCAGTAGTTAGCTAGTAGTTTTCCATGAGATACTCTGTATAAGATTTGTCAGTTATTACTTAGTGCATAATGAACTACCAAATCATTACAGTACATTATGTTACTGAGTAACTACCCAGTTGTCGTTAATAGTTAAGAGTAGTGACTTAGGTTTTACTGTAGTGTTGCCCTGTATAGTTACATATGAGTTGTTGTACATTATTATAAAGTGTTACCAAAAAATGTAGTGTATTCAGCTTAAATTTTGATAGTAAATGCATGTCAGTTAAAGGTGATAGATATTATAACATTTCTGAAATGGCAAATAAATATATCACAAATATTTTATTAAAACTGAGGCTGCTTTGTTCATGAGAAGAAAAGCAAGTCTACCTAACTGTCTAATAGAAAATGGTTTTCAAGGCAGACTTAGTGGACAGGTGGAAAAAAAATGGTTTTCAGGGAAATCTGGGTGGAATGTTCAATGTGCTTAGATTTTGCAAGCAGTGGTAATCTCATTATGGTTGTATGAGCTTGACATCATTATCACAGGGCAATGATCTGCAGAAGCACATTATCGAACATTATGATTCCATGGAAAATACAGGAACACAAGGGTGTGACCTCACATTAGCAGTGTAATTAATCTAAATGGTTTAGTATAAACAGAAATTATTGGTGGTGCTTATGTTTACTTCCTAGAGGCGGACTGCAAGTTTAAAAAAAAAATAAATAAATAAAAAATAAATAAAAAATACTTGACTGTTTTGATTCAAAGGGAGAACATCTGTTATGCAAATGCATCACATCATGACAGAAGCTGTTTGTAAGTTATTTGACAGTTGTCTGCACAAATTTGCTTCTACAAAAGCAGAAGACCTGAGATGCCATGAAATAGAAATCTAGTTCCTTAGAGATGAGAAGGAATATTCTGAATATGCTGGGAATTCATAACATACTGTACATTAGAAGTGTATATTGTATTCTGTTTGTTTATCATTATGGATAAACATAAACTCTGACATTATAGCAAGATGGAGAGCTACTGGAGACCTGTTTAACCCCTTGTACATTATAGACAGACTATAACACCACAGAATTAGATTAAAATGCCTCCTGTCAGTCAGTAATATGAGATATAATTCAATATTCTGCAGAGGCCTATACAATGACCTAGCACTGGATGCTAAAAATGAAAAGTTTATATGCATGAAGCTTTTATAGATTATAGGCTATATAGAGGCCGATGTGAATACAAAAAAAAAATAAATAAATAAAAAAAAGTATATGATGAAATTCACAGTTCTAGTAATTTAAAAATTATTAAAAGAATGTAAAACAACCAGGTCAGCCAAACATATTTTAGAATCAAAATGATCTGTTTTATTAAATGTTTTCTACCCTAATATTTAATATCCCTTGTGATACCCAAACTAGAACAGATAAAATATGTCTGGTGTTTTTCCATTTTTGTGTAAGACACTCCCTCCAGAGCCAATAGATTGAAATAAACATCTTTTCTTCTTTCTTTTTTTTTTACTAGTCAGTTTGATGACAGAATAAAATAGATGACAGTGACTATTTGGGACTTGCAGGCTAGGACAATATCTCTACCATTACAAATTGGATCAGAACAGCAACAGGGGCAGTGGTGGCTTGATGGTTAAGGCTCTTGGTTACTGATCAGGTGGTTGGGGGTTCAAGCCCCAGCACTGCCATGATGCCACTGTTAGGCCCTTAACCTTCTCTGCTCCAGAGGTGCAGTATAATGGGTGACCCCAGATTCCTAACATGCTGGGATATGGGAAGAAAAGAATTTCACTGTGTTATAATGTATATGTGACTAATAAAGACGCATTATCATTAATGGGGATTTTATTCCACCATCAAAATGGCTCGGGTATGGTATAATTTTCACATCTCTCTCTCTCACACACACACACACACACAAACATATATATAGTCCTCCACTAATATAGGCACCCTTGGTAAATATTAGCTAAAAAGGCTAAAAATAGACTGTAGTTTAACCTTTTGTAGTTATTGTTTAACCTTTTGATCTTTTGTTTAAAAAAAAAAATCACAAAAATACTCTCATGGATAACATCAAACAATTGCAAACATGACACAGGTTTTTCAAAAACATATCTTTGTTAAATATAGGTGTGCAACAATTATTGGCACCCCTATGAATTAATTTGAGAAAAATATATTTTTTTGGTGAGGTCATATCCACACATGGGTTCTCATACCACTGTTATGCAGATGACACTCAACTCATCATCTCCTTCCCTCCCTCACACCCTCATGTTTCCACTCAGATCTCAGCATGTTTGGCAGACATCTCATCATGGATAGCAACTCATCAGCTGAAATCCCAGCAAAACTGAACTGCTGTTCATCCCAGCTGATTCATCACCATGTCAGGATCTTGTGATGTCCCTGGACAACTCTCTGATCCCACCTTCGGTTACTACACGCAACTGCATGGTATCCATGAACAAACAACTGTCCTTTTCCTTTCACACTGCTAATTTGTCATGTTCATGTCAATTTCTCCTTTACAATATCAAAAGGATTCGTCCATTTCTATCCATACAGGCCACTCAGGTGCTGGTTCACTCTCCTGTCATTTCGAGACTGGACTACTGCAGAAAACTAGCAGTTTTCATTAGCTGCCTTTAGTTGCTGCTTGTTTGTGGGTTGTTCTTCCTTCATTTTTGTCATCAGTAAGTAAAAAGCATGGTCAATTGGGTTGAGGTCAGATGAATGCCTCGGACATTTAAGAACATTCCATTTCTTTGCCTTAAGAAGCTCTTGGGTTGCTTTCGCTGTATGTTTTGGATCATTGTCCACAGTTGCATTCACAGCCATACATGTCCATGCAATAACACTGTCTCCACATGTTTGATAGATGATGTGGTTTGGTTTGGATCATGAGCCCTTCCTTTCCTTCTCCTTACTCTTTTCTTCCCATCATTCTGGTAGAAGTTAATCTTGGTTTCATATGTCCAAAGAATCTTGTTCAAGAACTAGGCAGGGTTTTTTATTTTATTATGTTTTTTTTTATAGATATTCCTAGCAAAGTCTAATCTGGCTTTTCTGTACTTCAGTGTTAACAGAGGTTTGCATCTTGTAGTAAACCCTCTATATTTGTATTCATGAATGTCACTCTTGATTTTAGACTTTGATAATTATATACCTACCTCCCCAAGTGTGTTCGTGACTTGGCTAGATGCTGTGAAGAATTCTGCGGTCATCCACTTTAACTGTCTTCAAGCCTTTTAGCGTTGCTGAGCTCACCAGTGCATTCCTTCTTTTTAAGAATGTACCAAATTCCTAAATGGCCAATGCAATATTTTTATGAAACCCCTTGAATTAAAGCTAAAAGTCCAAAGTCCAAACTTCAATAACATCAAGATTGCATCAATGCAAATCTATTATGGTGGTGTACTGAGGAAAATTTATGAAAATTGTCACTGTCCAAATACTTATGTATATATATATATATATATATATATATATATATATATATATATATATATATATATATATATATATATAAAATCACCTAAAAACTGTTCTGCTCATTTAAATGCTTCTGATCCACTTCCTGACAAAGCTCTTAGCAATCCATCACAGTTGAGAATAAACATAAGGAGCATGAGTCACCACTACCTCTGACAGGGGACAGAAGTGTGTGTGTTTTGCGTTGGCTGAGAAAGAATGACTGATGACAAAATGAATAGCTTGGTGGTGTGTGAGAAGTGCGGCAGCTCCGGGGCTACCTGTCCACCCCTCTTTTGCACCCTGCTTGATTTGTGAGTCTGGTGCAGAAAAGCTGCTCGGTAAGCATGGAGAGAAGGAACAGGTGCTGAGAATCACTGCTGTGACTGGGATTTGCATACAAAATAAGACGCTCAGCTGGGGACCCGATATCCAAACAAAACCTGTCAGACATGAGTACCGCTGAGCATTAATCTATAAAAACATACAGTAATTGGTACATGTGCCCCTATTTTTTTGTTCTGGACTTTCACAGCATTTTTTTTTGTAAGGTTTCCTAGGTAAAGTCTCTATGAAAAACTGCAATTAAGGGGAGACTACAGTGTGGCCAAGAGACTCAGATTCTGTGTTGGAGCTGAAGGTCTTCTCTCAGGAGTGTCCAGGTGTTAGGTAATGGAAGTTAAGACGGATGCAAGTGCAATTTAGAGTGTTATTAAGAACAGGTAATCCAAAGGTCAAGGTAAAAGGCATAAACAAAGACAGGTAAAAGTCAGGCAATCGGCAAACAGGCATGAAGTAGGCAAGGAAAAGCACGAAACGAAAAACAAAATCAAAACAACAACGTGAGATCAAGGCTTGGTAAACAACAAAGAAAATATCAACTGAGCATATACTTCACAAAGACATTGTGAATGAGCAGTCTCATATATTGTGGTGTGATTGTCAGTGTGATTGGGAACGGGTGTGTGATTAGTTCTCAGGAGAAGTGATGTGTCTGTGTTTCATTGGGAGTTGTAGTCATCGACCATGCTTGTAGTTTGCGGTGCTTTCTGGGAAACGGAGTCTCTATGATAACAGGATGGAGCATGGAAATTAATAATGAACAATTAATTAATGAGCTAATTAATTCAGCCTGGCTCATTTCACGTGTAAGATAAACAATACATTTTATTTTGCATTTGATTAGAGATAGACTGAACAATATGAAATATCATTCATTCATTCATTCATTCATTCATTCATTCATCATCAATAATCATTTTATGCTGAACAAAGTTGTGGTAGATAGGGAGCCTATCCCAGGAATACTGGGCATGAGGCAGGAATACACATTGGATGGATTTATCACAGGGCACCATGTAGTCCAACACATGTACACACTCATTCACACTTAGAGACAATTTAGAGTAGCCAGTCCACCTAACTTGTCTTTGTTTTTTGGGATGTGGGAGGAAACTGGGAACCCAGTGGCGCTTGAGTAAGGCACTTAAACCTGTCTGTGTGTGTGTGTGTGTGTGTGTGTGTGTGTGTGTGTGTGTGTGTGTGTGTGTGTGTGTGTGTGTGTGTGTGTGTGTGTGTGTGTGTGTGTGTGCACACGCACGCACGCTGATTCTTCCCATAGTGTGGAGCTCTCTCTCTAGCTTGTCCTGCTTCATTGCTTACCACTTGAATCACTGATCTGAGACCAGAATTTTTCACTCAGCATTATGCAGAGATTTCACAAACATTACAAGGCTAAAGACCAAATGCAGGACCTGTAAGGAAAATAATAAAACCACCTCCTTTTTGTGATACTTCTGTTAAGCATTGTTATTCACCATGAGCCTGTTTCTATCCATTTGTCAACTGCAACAAAACATAATAGCAGATGAGTTTCATCACAAGCATTTCTACGAGACAGTGAAGCTTTTTGATCAAATATAAATGCATTAGCTAGCCCACCAGGCAAGTGTCTTCAGTGTATTTCCCAATCTCATGTTTTGGCCTAAAAATTGTAGCTAACAATATAATGACTTACAATGAGCTAGATTGCTAGTTAAGTGCATTTATACAGACCAAGGTAAACAAATGTATTAATTATATGATTATTATCCTCTTCTGGAAAGTTTCTAATGTAGCACATCCTGTTGTGACAAAAGGTTACAAGGATATTCAGGATATATATTTTAAATCTATGAATTTATCACTAACTAGACAAGGAAAAAACACTCTGAGATGATATGAAGAAAACCCTTGAGAGGAACCAGACTCAAAAGGGAACCCGTCCTCATCTGGATGACAATGATTAGTGCAATTATAAATAAATCCCTTATCTAAATGTGTACTACATAGTCAAAAAGTACAATTGTGTAACCAGGAAATTCATTACAGTTTTCACAGGAAGTCTGTTTTGTTGAACTTATCCACTGTTCATTGATGAAAACTGTCTGTGGCAATTGTAGTCCTAAGCCACCATAGCATAGCTGTTCATATGAATTGTGGTCTAAAGCCATCCCTATGATTTTTTTTTAAGTGGTACCTTCCTCAGTAATCTCAATGATCTACAGGCTGTCCATATGGGGCCACCTTCAGCAGCAGCGTGTGATTTCCAATTGATGAGAACTCCAACCAGAAGTAAGGAATCAGGATCGATCAGACAGATCCAGAGAGCAGAAGGGATCACGATCACTGGTATCTGAGGAATGTTCTGTTCTCACACTACATGTAAAATATTAATATGTTTAAGATGTTACTGTTACTTACCTTCATGTTCCTGATTCAGAAAAGATTGTCTGTCATCCATGCATGCTGTTTAATCCACCTATTAAAACCTATTCTACTAACAGTCAGTTCTCATCCACTGTGAAGGCTATGGTGAAGTTTAAGAATAGCTATATACCAAAACATGAATAAGGAACAAGTTTAATTTTTTTTTCTGTCTTTTTCTCTTTGTTGAACCTACTTTAGCCTGGACATGAACTCTGCTTGCCCTCGGCTATCAGGATACTGACTTGTTCACCTCTGAATGCTCTAATTTCATACACTTACAAAACCAGCAATGACAGGTATTCACAAGTTAAAGTGGGGAAATGCAATCATTTAATCTCTACCTGGTTAAAATTGTTAGTGTTCTTGTATTTTTTGCTGAGAAAAGCACAAGGTTTTGCCCTTTTTGCAAACATTTAAAAAACAAAATAGGACACAGATTTAATTTACCTGTTCAGTGTTGTCAGGCTAAATAAGATGTTACTATTTCTGTACTGCATAATTAGTATTTGATTGAGTATTCATTGTTTTCACTTGAATAATTCAAATTACTCTAAACTGTTTATCACAATTGTGGTCACAATCTGTCAAGAGATTTGGTCTTCTGACAATTACAGGCTTGTCTAATAGAAACATTTGTACACTGTAGAAGTGACCAGTTCAGCCACAAAACTCTGTCCGAGCGCTGATTGGCTCCCTTGATGCCAGATACGCTTCTCCATCCGTGTTATCCTTTATATTCCCAGCCAACTACGGCCAGTGCGTGCTACTAAATTTCATATCCTACCCTCCTCCCCAGCTCCACCATCTAGATTTGTTATTGAAGGGGGGCTCCTCTTTCCGTATCCTTTGCAGTAACAGCACGCTCTCTTCTTTCCTATGTCTGTGCCTGTCTATCAGTGCAAGTATTTGTACTCCCTCAGCAGCAGCGTAGCAGATCTAGTCCACCAAGTTCAAACCTATTCACAATCCATCCCGATCTATAAAAGCTCACAATTTCACTCCAAGAGTTGCTATGGCTGAAATACAATTACTGTAGGATTAAGGGAACACGTCAACAGATATACAACCATATATTATTTTATTCATAAGCATACACATACTCTATCTACAGTGTTAAAAAGTTTATTGCAGACAAGATTCAGATGGCTTGCATAGCTTCTCAATTAATCTGTAACTAGATGTATTCATTAAAAACAGTTACATTAACACTAGTCAAACCTTGCAACACAGTAAGTTAAAATTTTACATGACTGAATAAGAACTAGAGACATAAACTTGCTTTAACATTTAACATTTTGCATATAAGTGAAAGAACATGACATCTAATAAATTACAGTATAAACAAGTTGCAAGGTCTCCCGGAAGTATGACATGAGGAGGTACAGCTCAACACACACATTGATGTGGCCTCATTATATACTGTCTATGCCTCGGATATTAATGTTCAGTTGGCTGTAGCGTATCACTCACACTTTACCTGAGTTTGGGAATATAATAAAGAAGAAACAGAAGAAAAAAAAAAGACCTGGGTCCAGGTGGTCTCGCTTCTCTGGAGCCAGATGTTGATGGGCAGGAGGTCCATAGGCTTCTCTGACCAGGGGAATAGAGGAGGTTGGAAGCCAAGCACACACTGGAAATGAGTAAGACCTGTTGAGAGAGTTTGTCTGTTGAGTCTCTTGTCGGTGCACAGATACTGTAGGTTTCGGTGATCCGTTAGCACAAGAAAGGGGTGTTTGGCTCACTCCAGCCAATCACACCACTCTTCGAATGCTACCTTCATGGCCAATAGTTTCTGGTCCCTGATGTCATAGTTCCGTTTGGTGGTGCAAAGTTTGCAGGAGAAGTATGAACATGGGAAGAGCTTAGGAGAAGCCCCATGATGTTGGGAGACAATGACTGGTGGATAAGAGCATATCGGGTTGGCCATCGGTGAATCCTTCATCTCACAGCAATACATAAGCCTGACATTGAGCGGACCCGGCGGACCCATGCACTCCCAGCAGTGCTTCAAGTACTTATTTCTTTGAGGTTTTTTGCTTGTGGCACTTTTTAGTCTGTCATTAGCAATGTCTTCAAAGTACACAAATCCACTGTCTGCATAGCTGTCCATCGAGTGGCCTTAGCACTGTGTTGCCGAATTGAAAACCACGTGAAATTCCTTTCCAGGTACGATGAGGCTGTAGTAGCGGGGCAATTTTTGCAACTGCTGCATTCCCAAATGTTCGCAGAGTAATAATCATGTTTAACATATCAAATGATTTTGGTGTGCTCATGGATGATGGCAATGACCTTGATGACACATTGCAGCCAAGTCAAGATAGGGAGGCTGTAACAAATGAG
Source organism: Ictalurus punctatus (assembly GCF_001660625.3). NCBI lineage: Eukaryota > Metazoa > Chordata > Actinopteri > Siluriformes > Ictaluridae > Ictalurus > Ictalurus punctatus. Next base: position 22,583,988 of record NC_030426.2, on the reverse strand, counting down.
GGACATGCTGTCCAGGATATGGTTGTGCAAAATAATTTCTCCTAAAGTGGGCCAGAATATGATATACATGAAATTGCATATTAATTTCCAGAGTAGATGTTTTGCTGGATAAATTAATGAGTAAATAATAATAATAAGTCAAAGTAAAATGAAAACAGACTTCACCATATATAAGTCAAAATTTTTATTCAGAGATTGCAAAAAATAATTCAGATATAAGGAAACATACAACTAACTTTGGAATTTTATATACATTTATGTATAACAAATCATAATAATAGTAAATACCCTACCAACAAATTAAGGTGTTATTCTTTACTTAACTGGTCTTTACTTGTTAATACCTCCAGGGTCGGGGGTTCGATTCCCACCATGGCCCTGTGTGTGCGGAGTTTGCCTGTTCTCCCTGTGCTGCGGGGGTTTCCTCCCCCAGTCCAAAGACATGCATGGTAGGTTGATTGGCATGTCCAAAGTGTCTGTAGTGTGTGAATGGGTGTGTGAATGGATCCATCCCAGCGATGGATTGGCACCCTGTCCAGGTATGGCCGATGCTTCCTGGGATAGACTCCAGGTTCCCCGTGACCCTGAAAAGGAGAAGCCGTATAGAGGATGGATGGAATATTACATTCTGTAAATTCAAGTTTTCCTTCTCCATTACAAATGTAGAAATCTACTTTCCTCTTCTGCAGCAAAATAACTTATCTTTGAAGTTGATGAAACTCGTGTGGTTCCAGATCCTCTGTCCTCATTTGCATATCTAAAAAAACAAACAAACAAAAAAAACAGAACAATAGGCTACTCAAATTTTGCATTTGTTTGTATTTGCCTTTTTTTTATCTTGATTATGACTTACAGCTCATGGAAATCAAAAATCCAGTATCTCAAAATGTTAGAATAAATAAAATTTTAATGCAGAAATATCAACCTTCTGAAATCTATGTTAATTTATGAATTCAATACTTGGCTGGGGCTCCTTTTGCATGAATTACTGGATGAATGTGGCATGGCATGGATAAAATCAGCCTGTGGCACTGCTGAGGTGTTATGGAATCTCAGGTTGCTTTGATTGCAGCCTTCAGCTCATCTGTATTATTGGGTCTGGTGTCTCTCATTTTCCTCTTGACAATACCAGGTCAGGCGAGTTGGCTGGCCAATCAAACACAGTAATACCACGGTCAGAAAACCAGTTACTAGTAGTTTTGGCACTGTGGGCAGGTGCCAAATCCTGCTGAAAAAGGAAATCAGCACCTCCATAAAGATTGTAAGCAGTTAGAAGCATGAAGTGCTCTAAAAGCTCCTGGATGACAGCTGCATTGACTTGAGAAAACACAGTGGACCAACACCAGCAGATGACATGGCAACCCAAATCATCATGGACTGTGGACATTTCACACTGGAATGCAAGCGACTTGTATTCTGTACCTCTCGAGTCTTCCTCCAGACTCTGGGACCTTGATTTCCAAATGAAATGCAAAAGTTGTGGTAGCTCAGCGGTTAAGACATTGGATCGGAAGTTTGTGAGTTCAGGTCTACCAAGCTGCCACTTGGCAGCTGCCACTTGGGCCCTTGAGCAAGGCCGTTAACCCTCAACTGCTCAGTTGTATAAATTAGATAATTATAAGTCGCTCTAGATAAGGGCATCTGCCAATGTAATGTAATGTAAATTTACTTCCATCTTCCCCATGATTATGGTTGCGTGTACTGAACCAGACTGAGAGATTAAAGCCTCAGTAAACCTTTGCAGGTGTTTTCTAAAGGAGAAAAAAAGTTAATATAATATAGTGTCTTACCCAAGCTCAATGTCTCTTTGCATCGGAGAAAAAAAGAGACCATATTACAAAAAAATACAATTTACAAAGCAAAATATTAGGTCAAAACATTATTAACGCTCTCCATGTTATTTTATCTGCTTCCCGAGGTCTTGTGGCGGTGGCCCTCCTCATTTACACAAGAAAATATTTGGTAAACTGTATCAATTTAGCTTAAATGTAGCTAAGTCAGCAGTTTTTCCCAATTTCTTTTTATGGGTATTTATTTCTGTTCTGGAACTCACAAGTACGTTTTCATATTTTTTCATTACTTATTTTACTCTGCTCTTGACAGCAAGATTTCTTGAATTTATGTTTTCCGTTATCTCATGCCAGGCTTTAGTCTTTTGCACATGAGGGATTGGTGGGTTAAAGTGGCTTTGGAGGTTGTTTTTTCTTTTCCCGTATTCTTCTAAAAGAATGGGTTTTTCATCTATGGTCCAGTTTAGTTTACATTTCTTGTTTTCAGTACTGTTACTATTTTCTATAACTGAAATGTTGTAGTACAGTTGCAGTAGGATAGATGAAATTTGTTTTATAGTCCGTTAGGTTCTGTTTATTGTGGGAGATTTCGTAATATAGCAGCCGCTTCCCTATTGCTGGACTTTGCCAGAAACATTCGTAAAATGATTAGTATAAGCACTTAGGTAAGGGTGACAGTTAAAACATTTGTTGCAATGCTCTTGAAGAAATCCCTTGCCTCGAGGATTTGTTTCCCCTTAGGGGTAACCTTAAGTCAAACCACATAAGGGTTTTCATGCAACTGGGCACTGGAATAGGATCTGATGTCATCATCCGATGCTGAAAACCTCTCCAAGCCAAATGATTGCTTCTGTGTAACCTCTTCCATCCTCTTTTGCAGTTCTTCTATCACCTGCTGCTGCACCTCTGTTTTCTAACATACTACATCGAAAGCTGATGGTTCTGGTTTGGCATTTTAATCATGGCACTGAAGCAACACTTCAACATCCATGTTGTCATGTTCAGTTACTTCATCCTCTGGCCATTGTGATCTCTCCCAGATGCTTGTTCTGGCTGTTGGTAGAGAGAAATCGTTCCAGGCTGACAACACAGGCACAGCCCACTCTTATATGCATCATCAACCACTGTGAATGACATCTGTGGAGACGAAATATCTAATACAGACATTCCTGGTCCTCTTATTTACCAAATTCTCACATAATAAATTACATATCCATATTTGTCTTAATGTTTCAGAATTTGGGAAGTGCTGGAAACTTACGGTGGAATTGACCTTCCCAACATCGCGTATTGTGGTACATAGCAGTAATCACTGTTAGGATTTTCACGCTTCTGGTACTTTATCGGTTTTGACAAAGAAATTTTCTTCTCACTAATGTTCATATATGCAAATTAAAATGAAATAAAATGCAAACAATACTTTGAATATTAATAGCAATAGTGCGAACTAGCTAGGAACACAATTGGATATGTTAGTCCTCATGGAGACCTGGCAGACACCAAATGACTACTTTCATTTAAACCTCCTTACTCCCTGTGGATATAAATATTTCTCTAAGCCATGTCTCTGTGGTAGGAATGGTGGCCTTACAGTTGTCTATCGCAATGTTATGAAAATTGTCATGACCGAATATCATGTGAAATCTATTGAATACATGGCTTTTAAAGTACTTGCTCATACCACTCTTCTGATCATATTCATATATCATCCTCCTAAGCCTCTGTTAGATTACTTTAGTGAACTACTCACTCTGGCCTATGCTGTAACCTCTTGTGTTATCCTGCTCGGTGATTTCAATATAAATTTTGCCTCTATGTCTATTCTAATACCAGTGACCTTACACTAACTTTGGATTATTTCAGTCTTGTACAACATCTTAACTTTCCTACTCACTGCTCACAAATTGGTATATCTGATCATAAACTGATAGATAAATGTTTATAAACTGATAAACAGTTAGATTTGATTTCCTTCTAGTACTATTAATTATGCAATGTTAAATATGTCAATCCTCAGAAAGCTCAGACTCCTTTAATGCATCTTCTCTGTCTTCTTACTCTGATTTCTCTGATTTCTCTTGTTCTTCTGTTGTTCTGTCTACTTACAACTCTGCTATCTCTGAAGCCTTGGACAAACATGCCCCTATAATAACTAAGCTGGTACCTTCATCTTATGCATCTCGGTGTACACCTGAGCTCCAACTCCTTAAACAAACTGGCAGACATTTTGAGCGCCAGTATAGGAAAAGTGGTCTGGAGGTGCATTACCAAGATTTCTGTGTTCACCAGCTGAAATACAACTCTGCTCTTAATGTCACACATACAGCATGCTACTACTCCATCATTAGCACTGCTAAAAGATGTAAGACATTATTTTCTACTGTTAACAAACTTCAAACGTAAACATTCAACGCATCATATTACTGGCTCAATTGACCTCTGCAACTCCTTCCTTCACGTTTTTGAAAATAAAATAAAATCTATTTGTGAAACATTTTCATTAAAGTCATCAGATGTTTCCTCTAACTGGTCTTCACCTCAGCCAATAAAACACATCCTCTCTAACTTTACTCCCACTAGTCCATCCTCTGTTAGTAACCTAACTGCTCAAACTAGCTCATCTATTTGTCAGTTAGATCCAGCACCTACCTCACTTCTTAAAAGATGACTATCTGTAATCTCATCTCCTATTGCTCACTTGATCAACTGTTCTATTTCTTCTGGCTCTGTCCCGCTATCATTAAAAACGGCTGTGGTCACTCCTATTTTAAAGAAACCAGGGTTAGATTCTTCTGTTCTGAATAATTTCAGACCTATATCTAATGGTCCTTTCATTTCTAAAGTGCTTGACAAAATAGTTGTCTCGCAGCTACAAGCTCATCTCTCTGCTAACAATCTTCTTGATCCCTATCACCATAACTTCAAATCTTCTTTGTGTTCTCTCTCTCAAGGTGTCCCTCAAGGCTCTGTTCTTGGACCACTTCTGTTCAATATTTATTTGTTACCTCTTGGTCACATTATCCATAGTTATGGTCTCAGCTATCATTGTTATGCCGATGACTTGCAAATTTACATATTAGCTCACTCCATCTCTGCTATTCCTCTGGACTCCCTGAATGCCCGTATTGCTGACATCAAAATCTGGTTACAAAACAACTTCCTATAATTTAATAATGCTAAAACTGAGCTTATTGTTTTTGGTCCACCATCCCTTTTAAAAATGTCTGAACTGAGTTTATCTATTGATGGGGCTACATTATTTCCATCTCATACTATTAAAAATCTAGGTGTAACATTTTATTCGGCACTTACATTTCAATCTCATGTAAGTTCTATTACCAAGACTGCATTTTACCACCTTCACAATATTGCCCAACTGTGACCTGCTCTCAGCACTAAAGATATTGAAACTCTGATTCATGCTTTGATAACCTCTCATCTTGACTACTGTAACTCGCTTCTTATTGGGCTGTCTGCTAAAACAATCACTAGATTACAATATGTTCAAAATTCTGCTGCCAGAGTCATCAATCAAGTCAAGAAATCTGATCATATTACCCCTTTGCACTATAATCTACATTGGTTACCTATTTCTGTCTGCATTCTGTATACAATTCTCTTATTAACTTTTAAATGTCTTCATGGTCTTTCACCAATGGGTGGTAGATTATTCAATGCTGTGACATACACACTATTGGCCATGATATAGTAAACGGAAGTAAATATGCAATAATAATAATAAATAATAATAAATAGGTTAATAATAATAAATATGTGCGCAATTAAATAATGAATTAATTTTTTTAATTGAAATGTAAAAGTCCAGTTGTATAAAATTCCTTGCTTAGATGTCTGGATAAGCAACTAAGATGACTGAATTGAGAAAACAGTTACCTTTTAGTGATTAATCTAAACAATTTGCAGTGGTTATGTTTTGGTTCAGTGTGATGTCTCACACTGCCACTTTTGTCACCACCATCTCTAAACAGATTTCAGACGTCTATTCTGAACTTGAGAAGTGGAGAAAAAATCATTAATCTTTGTCATCAACTTATTTCCTTATAATGGCATGTCCTGTCGTGTTTTATTTCCTACTTAATGAAACCATTTAAAACAATCCTCAGTTATGCGGCACATTATTTGTACAACAGCTCTCTATGGATGGTTTACAGCCATTGAGTAATAATGCATCCTATGACAACCCTCATTCTTAATTAAATATCCCACAATTTTAAATAATTATGATTGTCACAGAACTTGGAATATTGAGTGAATTTTATCCATGTGACAGAATACTAAGATACCAATTTCATTTTCTTGTGCTCTATATTTTAACTTACCCATTATACTCCCTAATGCATACTGTATATCCCCTGGGTGATGATCGAGACATGACATTTTATATTCTATAACATTGTGAGATCAAATCTATGCAATACCCAAGCATATTGTTAAGGTAAATTAAAAATACAAAATATATATATATATATATATTTTATAACTCAACAAAATAAAACATTTAGATACTTTGATAATACATTAATGCTGCAGTGTAATGAACTCACGTGTCTTGAGGATATGGTGTGTATGCTTCTTAAAGTGGCTTTATTCCTTCCATGCAGTGCATTTTATCACATCTCTCCCCCAACACACACCAGTCATTCATTTTGTGTTCTCTCATGGGCTGTGGCTGCATTTTACAGCAAGGGCAAATACCTGCTAGGTCAAATGCAGAAGAAAAACTTTGTAGAAAACATAGTGTTGTGGTATATATAGCGGTTTCATGCTTCCTCATGGGGGTTACAATAATTAAACCTGCTCTACTGGTTATTATAGCAATTAAATTACTGCCGGAACTTGGCAATCCTATCCTGCAAACTCAAGGTTGAAGCTAAAAAAAAAATGTGGTTATGTAAATAATCAAGGTCAATATGCAGATTCCTGAATAAGGCTGTTGGAATATATCATGAGAGTTTACTTTCCTTTTTTGTACCTGTGTATTTTAGTATACTTTTTCTAATTTTCTATAACCGATGCTTTTGAACTGTTGTCAATTATTGCTTTTATCACAGGAGAAACAACACCACAGCTCTGTTTATTACACTGTACATTTCTCACCCCCATAAAAAATAAACGATATAAGAGAAGTCTCAAACCTGATGTGTTTTGCATGGACACTATACTTACTTAGGTACCTCCCCAAAAAAAAATAAAACTGAGACTCAAACCCTTCCCATTATAAATTAACCATAAAAGTGGAACTGTGACCAAGCTTGTGCATTATTTTTGGACTTACATTTAAGTCTAAGGAACATGAATGCTGTATAACCAAAATTTGTTGTGTGCTGTGAGATTAAAAAAAAAAAAAAAATTTTTTTTTTTTTTAATATTTGAGATGGAATGACCCCATTATGAATTGACTGATTACTGTTATTGCATTTCTTTTAATACATATTTTGCAAGTTCACTAATTTCTACTAACAGCACTTTGAGAAAGCGGTAAAAGACACATAAAAGTTTCAATTAATAAGATTTTAAGAACACTTTAGTTAGAGGCCATTAAAATATTATATTTTTGGCTGCAACATGGGCTTCCAAAATAAGTAGCTATAATTATGGGGTATTATGCGGTATGGGTCTCCATAATACTTTTAATACAATTGGACTGCATTCAATTCCATACTCTTATAAGATGTTGATACAATAAAAAAAAATATTGGCAAAAATGTCTTAATCTTACCTTATATGAGGTGTACTTACAGTATCTATTTCTTATACCCATTCCATAAAAGCTTCTTATTTATGAAGTTCAAATTAATAATCAATAGTAAATGTCCTCAAACTAAGGTGTAAATGAAATCTACATTTAAACACTATTATGAAGCACTATGTGTACTATCTACAACTTTCTCAAAGTGTCATAAATGATGTTAGCAAAAACAAGCTAATAACTATAATAATATTAAATTAAAAATAAGGATTTGCATTTTGACTTAAAGTACCCTCCACCAATATTGGCACCCTTGGTAAATATGAGCAAAGAAGGCTGTGAAAATTGTCTTTGTTGTTTAACCTTTTGATCTTTTGTTAAAAAGATTCACAAAAGTACTCTGCTCTGATATCAAACAATTGCAAACAAAACACAGGTTTATCAAAAAAATATCTTTGTTCAATTCAATTCTGCAACAATTATTGGCACCCTTTTAGTCAATACTTCATGCTATCTCCCTTTGCCAAGATAACAGCTCTGAGTCTTCTCCTATAAAGCCTGATGAGGTTGGGGAAAACATGGCAAAGGATCTGAGACCATTCCTCCATACAGAACCTCTCCAGATCCTTCAAATTTCGAGGTCAATGCTGGTGGAATCTCCTCTTCAGTTCACTCCACAGGTTTTCTATGGGTTCAAGTCAGGGGACTGGGATTGCCATGGCAGGACCTTGAATTTGTGGTCAGTAAACCATTTTTGTGTTGATTTTAATGTATGCTTTAGATCATTGTCCTGCTGGAAGATCCAACCATGGCATAATTTAAGCTTTCTGGAAGGGGCAGTCAGTTTTTCATTTAATATCTGTTGATATTTGATAGAGTCCATGATGCCATGCATCCTAGCAAAATGTCCAGGTCCTCTGGCAGAAAAACAGCTCAAAAAGAGCCATCACCATATTTAACCGTGGGCATGAGGTACTTTTCCATATGGCTACCTCTCTGTGTGCGCCAAAACCAAAGCTGTATTTTGGTTTGATCTAACCATAGAACCTGATAACATTTGAAGTTCCAGTAGTGTCAGTAGTTTCCAATAGTGAATGCTTGAGTTTGTTTTTGGATGAGAGTAAAGGCCTTTTTTTCTCAAAACCCTTCCAAACAACTTGTGCTGATGTAGGTGATTTCGGATTGTAGTTTTGGAGACTTTCTTACCCCAAGACACAACTAACTTCTGCAATTCTCCAGCTGTTATACTTGGAGATTTTTTTGGCCACTTGAACCATCCTCTTCACAGTGCGTTGACACAATATAGACACACATCCAATTCCAGATTGATTCATAACATTTCCAGTTGACTGGAACTTCTTAATTATTGCCCTGGTAGTGGAGATGGCCACTTCCGATTTTGTGAAGCTCAACAACCTTTTGCCACACATCATAGCTATATTACTTGGTCTTACTGATTGTTATGAATGTCTAATGGAATTTGGCTTATGTGTTACCTCATATTTATACCTCTGTGAAACAGGAAGTCTTGGTTGAACAATATCCTATTCCTAGTCACCCAGTTTTAGTAAAAAATAAAAAATGTCAATGGGTATATACTACAAATATATTTTTCTCATATGAATTCATAGGGATGCCAGTAACTGTGGCACACCTATATTTAACAAAGATATTTTTTGATAAACATGCGTTTTATTTACAATTGTTTGATGTCCATGAGAGCAGATTAGTTTAGTGACAAAACATAAAAAGTTTAAACAATACAGACTTTTTTTTTTTTTTTTTTTAACAAAAGATCAAAAGGTTAAATTAAACAATAACGACAATTTTCACAGCCTTTTTTGCTAATATTTACCAAGGGTCCCAATATTAGTGGAGGGCACAGTAAGTCTTTGATAAATTCTCCAGTATTGGTATATATAAATACTAATGCAATGCTTATTGTTATAATTGAATTTCACATGAACTGAGCATGCTTAGTGTTATAAAGGAACTATGTAGGTGCCCTTCAAATAAAGTATTACAGCATGTAGTACCTTGGCTGAAGAAGCATTCAAATTGTATTTATTGCTGCCCACAGTACTGTCTAAAAATATTCGACATTGAAATGCATATTCAAAAGAAAAATTAGAACACAGTGACATTTTCCAGTTTGCTAAAATGTAATATGAGAACTGCTCTTCTGTGAATGAATAAGTCTGCAAAGTACACTTAATTATAAAGGATTTGTATGAGGTTTTATACACATGATTTTATGCTGTATACTTTGAATTACTTAGCTTGATTTGTTCCAGAAAGATCATGTGAGATGTGCCATCACATTGTGTTGCCTGCAGGCCTCATGCTCTCGATGCCAAAGAGTTTCTCACAGGCTTCTTGGATTGTATGTTTGGCACACAAGATGAAAGCTTCAGTTGGCCCAGCTTCATCAGGAGCTGCTTCCAGGCTGATTAGAACACATGGCCAGCAAACTTCACTGTACCTGTAGCACTGAGAACAAAAAAAATAAGTATGAGCCAAATGACCTGTGGCTGAAATACATTTTGTAGTACACGTATGTATGTATGTATGTATGTATGTATGTATGTATGTATGTATGTATGTATGTATTATTATTATTAAATTCTGATTTACCATATACAGTTCATAAGAATAAACTAGTTAATTAATTTAATAATCTTACATACATTACATAATTTACATTTATGCAATACTTACACAAATACACCAGTGTTAAAATTATTTATTTATTTATTTATCTATCTATCTATCTATCAATCAGCCAAAAAAAAAAAAAGCCTACACCAGTGAAAACTATACACAATGACTATATGCAAACTATACACAACCTATAAACAATCATGGGACAGTTATATAGGAACTAATGTACACCTGCTCATTCATGCAATTATCAAATCAGCAAATCATGTGGCAGCAGCACAATGCATTAACTTATGCAGATACAGGTCAATAACGTATAACAGGTAATGTTTGTATCAATCATGAGAATGGGGAAAAATCTCTGACAAATGTCTGATCTCAGTGGCTTTGACCATGGCATGGTTGTTGGATAGACAGTCTGGTTTCAGTATTTTCACACACAACAATCTCATAAGGAATGGTGCGAAAAACAAAAAAACATCAGTATCATTTCTACAGGCTGAAATGCCTTCTTATGAGAAAATGTACAACATATCAGAGTGCACAGTATGTTGAACCTTGAGGTGAATACTACAGCAGCAGGTTCCATTCCTGTCCTTTCAGTCAAGAACAAGACTCTGAGGCTACAGTGAGTGCAGGCTCACTAAAATTCATCAGGTGAAGATTAGAAAAATTTAGCTGGTCTTCTTCCAGTCTTCAAATATAAGTGTTCCTATGGTGTTATTATTAAAATGGCCTGTGAGTATATAAGCTTGTTTACTTTACTTCATGCAAATTCCACATATTTTGGGCAATTTTGCTTCTTTTTTTTCTCAACAGTTAACTAATCTAAACTGATGTTACATCTGCTTCAAAATGTCAGCATTTTAAGAAGAAGACCCCACCCCCAATTAATTAATTAATTTGTATAATATAATCTAAATAAATAAAAATGTATACATCATAGGCACTTCAGAAGTTTGTTTATTATTTTATAGAATCTAGGTTGCATTTACATTCATGTTTTTCTTTCTTCCTCTTTCAACTGACAGGTCAAATTATACACATTGATTCGGTCACTTCATGTCTTAAATCCCTACTTGTCATACTGCTTCAGGGGTAAACTCAAATGAACACTGGAACCAGCTAAAAGAAAGGAAAAATAAATAAGGACTACCATGGTTACGCTCACAAAAACACAACCTGAGCTGCTAACAGGGTGCAATACGATACTAACTCATGAGAACAGAGCACACATACAGTATATTTCATATAAAGTATGTCTCAGTTATGAAACTAATCAAATCCTTAATTATTAGATCTAGGGTGAGAATATATCTTCTCATAATTCATATCATGTACGCATAACCTGTAGTGTGCAAGGACAGGAAACAAGAGCGCATGCTCAGCATTTGTTTTATTAGGACTTAGTCCATAGCATAGGCCAAAGAACAGGCAGACAGCATAAACATGGAATATCCATAATTAGAAACAAAAACAAACGTGAGGGTCAAAGCTAGGAAACACTAATTACATAAACTTGGAAAATGGCTCAGAATTATTAACACTAATGCACAATAAGACTTTGCTCTGAGACAGGGTAAACATGGACAAAGGCATAACACTGCACAGATGGAAACAACACACCAGTGACAGAACAATGGCAGAGACAGGACAAGAATAGAAACAAAAGCATATGGCATAGTAAACAAAAACATGTGAACACAAAACTGAACACATGAAGTACTTTCTGACAGAATGTGTTGATGCAAGGACCACTCCACTATTAAATTTAAAGAAGACCCTACTTTGAATTCTAAGAGCAGCTTTCATGTATGCAGTAGTATGTTTTCCTTTTCTCAGTTAAGAACACAGCAAATGCCCAAGCATGCCTGAGTGAGGTGGTCTCAGTCCGGTTCCAATAAAACTTTAGCACTGTTAAATATTAGTGGCAAAGCTAATATTTTAACCCTAAACTGATGTATGTATTATTTATGGTCAAGTACTATTTCTGTAGCTCCACTAAACTAATCCACAAGCAGCAAACTGTGCCAAAGGACAGAGCTGTGACCAAACTAAAACAAACTAAAGAGGAAACAAACAAAAAGTATGAAGTTTTGCACTGATTTGGACTAATGAGAGTAATAAGGGTGAAAGCACCCCAAGGGTGTTTTCACATATGGAGTCTTTAGACAGTTTAAATCGATCCTTGTTGTGTTTACTCCCTTGGTGCGGTTCTTTAGTCAGGTGAGAACATGACAATCACACTTGGGTCAAAAAAAGAGAGAAAGAGAAAGAGAATCTGAGCATGGTGGTCTCGGCTGGTTCCAAGTGAACTTTAGCACGGTTCAATTTCAGCACGAAATTGATTTGACCTCAAACTCAACCCAACTGCAGGAAGTGAACCAACCATGCCGGGTATTATTTTTGACCAGTTTTGTGCCCAAAATGAGCCAAATGTGATGTTCTGGATATTTGGGCTGATGAAATAAAAGTGAAAATAAAGACTGGATGCCATAAACAAAATGTCTTAAAGTAGTTATTTATATAATTATCTAATAATGTATTTATTGATAGCTCTCTGATCTCTGTGCTCGGGTGATTTTTTTGTGTACCTATTACCTTTAGAAAATAAAATAAATAAATACCCGTTTCAGTCAACATATTTCTGACCAATGTGTGAAAGTATTTTTTTGTGTGTGGTGTGCTATTGCTTATAGAACCATTGATGCATCTCAGTAACTTATGCAATAGTTTTTTCTTCATTAACCTGACCCTAGTTCAGTAAATAACAGGTTTATATTGAATGTAGTTACTCTCATTACTGTTGAAAAAAGATCAGCCCCAAACCCGTGTAGCATTAATACAGTCAGAAAGTCCATTTAAAGCTCTCCAAACACATTGCTTCCTCTGTACTGAAACAGTAATGGGTAAAGAAATAATCACTTTGACAGACTGAGGATTAAACACTAACTCAAACTAGACACAAGCTAGCGCTTAGCGCTACACAGTTGGATGTATTAGTTAAGCACAATGACACACAGCATGGACAAATCTGGGCACCCTACACTACTAAGAAATATTTGAAGGATACTTGAAAGATACAGTACCTTAGACATAGTACATAATGATAATGAAATTGAATTTCACAGTTGAATTTTCAGTGATACCTGGTTAACCCACTGAACTTTTACTTCATATTTAGTTATTTATTATAACACCTTCTAGTAGTATACTGGCATTCCATTCTTCCTGCGGAAAGGAAATCGATTTATCAGACATTTTCAATCAATATAAACAAATTAATTATTTTATCACTGCACGTCTGTCATAAGATTAGTCAGGACACTGTTGGATTTCTGTGTGTAGAGTATCATGACTCTGTAGCTGCTGGTGAGCAGGACGATGGGGAAGGGGAGGGGTGTGAGCCCCCTGCTGGGCAAACAATTCACACCTCTTCACAATAACATTGGTATAGCGATAAAACGGACAACACAACTAAAGCTTATTTGATAGTAAAACACTACAACTGCCACAATAAAATAATAACATTTAAACCTAGTAGGCTAGGTAAAAAAAAAGTCCTTAAAGCCCTGAGTGTCTACTATCACATGAATTTTGTCTTCTGGGAGACATTTAAATACCTCATTTAGCTACTGAAGAGCAGTACTAAATGAAAAAAAAAAAAAGATCTTTAAACAAAATAATAACAATTTACACCATAAATTGTAACAATTTACATTCTCTTCAAAAGTTTACATCTCAATGGCTCTTAATGTATCATGTTACCTTCTTGAGCATCATTGAATGCTTGCACCTTATGTAATAGTTGTGTACGAGTCCCTCTGAAGGAGGACCTTTTCTGAAGGAGGATTTTTCTGAAGAACAGTGGGCAATTTATCTGCTCACGACAAACCATGGACTCATAAATCATGACAAAACACAACTACCTTGTCTATTATCTTGATAACATTTATCTGAAAAAGCTTATTCAGGACAGTACTAAATAAAAAATAACATGGGATTTTTATGATCACTCTTATTTTGATCACTCATTATTATGATCACTCCACTCAGATTCTACAAGGGGTATGTAAACTTTTGGGCACTACTGTATGCTTACATTAAAATAAACAGAATATATATATATATATATATATATATATATATATATATATATATATATATATATATATATATATATATATATATATATATAAGCAATCTAAATGTGTTTATTATTATTATTATTATTATTATTATTATTATTATTATTATTATTTTCTAACCTTGCCTTGGCTTTCTGCAAAGAACACATTGGATAAATAAGTGTCCAGAAATGCGGCTGTAAAAGTGTGGTCAATTTTAATTGGTAGCTTGCTAGTTAAGTGTGATTTCATTATGCAGAAAATACGATGATTTGGTTACATTTCAGGTTTCATGCCATTGCAGAGTGGACATAAACTGAAAAAAAAAATCACTTTATAAGTGACCTATACACCATCTATAAATCTATTCCATATGCATATGTTTTCCGTTACAAAGATGTAATGTTTGAATTAAAAAAAAAAAAAAAAAAAAAAAAAAAAAGCCAAATTTAGCCAGCAAAACATAACTGACTGGATTAATCAGTGATTATTTCAACAATGCTCTCATTCTGAGTATGGATTGATTTTTCTTGTTGGTTGTGTTCTATGCATTCTTGCCTGCCTGTGTTTTGACACCTCCTATAGACACTAACTATAATTCCTGGATTGCCCCAAAAATAAATATCACTCTGAGTATCCACAATTCTCTCTTGCCTTATTCGCCCATGTTAAACTTTTTATTAATATTGAAAACAACTTTAAATACTTATTAAAATATATGTATGATTTTTTAAATTAACTTTTCATGAATACATTAGATATTATTTACATGAATAACATTTCACTCTGACAAAAATCAAAACACACTAAAGAACATAGACATTATTCTATATTGTATTTTCTATTCTCTACATTACTTTCTGTTCTCTTTCACAAATGTGTATTGATTTAGGACTAAACTGAGCAGCCATTATATCTGTGCACAAGTTTCATTTTGTATTGTTATTAATAATTGTAACTACCCCACACATCTATGGCTGACAGGTAGCAGAAGATGGTTAACAATGCCATAGCAATAATTTATTTGTAGTTCAACATCTGTGAAATATCAAAAAATCATTAAAATGGGAAAATTGGCACAATCATTTAAACTGGACATGTATATACAAATTTAGTCACAAATAAACATTTGAAAAAGCTAGAAACAGCTGAATCCCATGTAAGAGTAAAGTGATTAATAGTGCTCTGTATGGGATATTGATATGTCCAGGTAATTAAAACTGTAAATGAAACTTAAAGTGACTGTATGAAGGACAGAACTCCTGCAGAGAGCACATATGTTCACAAAACATTATAGTGTCTTTGATGCATGTGGTGATGAATTTAACCCAACCATGACGAATGCTATTCTGATATCTTCCCAAAAGGATACATGATGTGGTTGTAAATGTAAATCTTATACAAGTGTAGCTACTCCAGCTTCTAACAGTCTTAAAAGTTAACTGGCAAGTTTTTATATGTAGACCTAGCGACACGAGGAATAGGAATTCTGGCTGATAAGTCAGACGCTTTTGTCAGCAATATTTATCATGCCTGACAGGGAGTTCAGATAACCATTTTAGACAGCCTGGACTCCACAGGGAAGACTGAGATTGACAGGTGAAAGCACTACTAGGATCTACTCTGACCTCATATTTTAGTAGAGCTGTAGTGAAGTTCATAAAGGACAATGTATATATACTCAGCAAAAAAGAAACGTCCCTTTTTCAGGAGACTGAATTTTAGAGATAATTTTGTAAAATCCAAATATGCTTTACAGATCTTTATTGGAAAGGGTTTAACTGATGTTTTTTCACGTTTGTACAATGAATCATAAAAAATTATTGAACATGCAGCTGTGGAACAGTCCTTAAGACACTAACAGTTTACAGGTAGTAGGCAATTAAGGTCACATTTACAATAACTTAGGACACTAAAGAGATCTTTCTACTGACTCGGAAAAACACCAGAAAAAAGATGCCTAGAGTGTCTGCTAGAGTGCGTGAACATGCCATAGGCCTGCTGCAGGGAGGCATGAGGACTGCAGATGTGGCCAGACCAATAACTGCAATGTCTGTAATGTAAGATGTCTAAGACAGTGCTACAGGGAGACAGGAAGGACAGCTAATCGTCCTTGTAGTGGAAAATTACATGTAACCATGTGTCCCCCCAGACGTGATCGAGAACTTGCAAATGCCCTGGTGGAAGAGTGGAGTAACATCTCACAGCAAGAACTGACATATCTGGTGCAGTCCATGAGGATGAAATGCACTGTAGTACTTAAAGCAGCTGGTGGCCACCAGATACTGACTGTTACTTTTGATTCTGTCTTTTGATACAAATATTTACACGTTAAGAAATTTGTTGGAAATAAAACCAGTTGAATTTGAGACTACGTTTCTTTTTTTGCTGAGTATAGTTGGCAACTTAAGTCCAAAAATATGTCAGTATTTATGTGGGAAGAGTTCAGATTTTTTACCAGTCCATTAAAATCACTTGTGTACAGTTCAAGTTGCTAGAATTATCTTGACAAGAGATGTCCAATGCAGTGTTTTCAGAAAAGCAAAAGTAAGAGAAATTTAAAAATGGACACTAAAGACTATAATAATAATATAGAAATATGCCAATGGCAATTTGTGTTGACCCACACAATTTATTTTATTTATTTATTTTTTTTTAATCAATCATGAGTCTAGCATATTGCCAGACTTTTTCTGCATGAGTTGAAATTGTCTTTATTGCAATTTTGGTTAAATTTGACACTATGGCTTCCACCATCATTATTCAACAGCTTACAGAATAGCACATGATGCAACACATTCTATTATTGTGCGCTTGTGCTCACAGCTTAATGATGCCATAACATATTAAATTCAGACATTGTGAAAATGTTAATAGTGTGTAGAGATTTCATCACAGTTATATTACACAATTTGGAGTTGTCAAATTATTCAAATCATGCCAGTATTTTTGTTCATTTGATGCACTCTCCTTTAAATTAAATAAAATAAAATAAATAAATAAATAAATAAAATTTTGAGGGATCAGCTCACTGAGCACTCATCTACTTATCTCTCATGAGTAATTTTCCAGGATTTTAAAGGGACAATAAATGAATTAAATAAATAACAATCCCATATTTATGTTTGCATTTTATGCATTGCCTCAAATGGCATATATTTTTTTCAGTTTTTCTTTAGTGTGTTTAAAGACCAAAATATAAATTTCAACATGACATATTGTAGTTACATCAAACTGTCTAAGTAGTACTGCACTTAATACTATTTCTCTCTCCAGCCAATATTGCACAATGTGGCAAAAGTAATTTAGTACAAGGTCAGAATTGGACATAACTGAGGCACACCTTTGTACATAACTCTTGCATAACTCCTAAATAGAGCTGAAGTCCATAGTTACATCTGAAAACCAGTATTAAATCCTCAGTACACACGATTAACTCAATTCTGAACAGATGTGAGCATATAGCATTTTCTTTTGCTTTTTTAAAAAAGATATTTGGGTCTTATTCAAAGTTTAAAACTCATTTAGAAGTCTCAGAATATTCTACTGCTTAAAAGTGTGGGCAGGAGTTTTTTTTTTTTTTAATTGACTGGTGTCTTTTAGAAAAAAGAAAGTGAAGTGAGAGAAACAAAGAAGACAAAGCCTGAATATGTGTGTGGAAGATATTTTGCCACCTATGTTACTCTTTATTCTTCATAATAATTCTTCCAAGAGCTACACGTTATCTCTCATAATCATGACTGGAGGGGAAAAAAGCAGTTAGAATGTCAAACCACATTTTACGAATCATCAAATTTAAGTTTCCATAATTATCCTGTCGAGCTGATAGACTATACACGAGCACATTTTCTAAAAAAAAAAAAAAAAAAAGGATGAATGCCACAGAAAGCTGTCTGATGTCCCCTGTCATTGTCAACATCTTCTGACATGGAACTAAATGGTAGCTTTCTGAACAAAGCACAATACAACTCCAGAATTATTGGCAAGTTCAGGAAAATAAGAAGATATATATTGGGACATTCCCCTCTGACCCCTCCCATCACCAAGATGTCTCTTCCCATAGAACTGCTGCTTAACGGATTTTTAAAATTAATTAATTAATTTAATTTTGGCAACATGCTGTGTAAACTCATGCTGTGTAACAGACTGTTGTGTGTGAACATCCCAGGGGTTCAGAAGTTAAAAAAACAAATAAAAAAATTAATAAAACAACAACACTCCAGCCTGTCTGGCACCAACAAACATGCCACAGTCAAATTCACTGAGTTGATTTTTCTTCCCTATTCTGATGTTTGAGGTGAACATTATCTGAAGTTATTAAACTGTATCTGCATGATATTAAGCATTATGCTGCTACCACGTGATTGGCTGATTGGATAATTGCACAAATGAGTAGGCTTATAGGCATTCCTAATAAAGTGGCTGTTCAGTCATAAGATTTTACAGTTAGTAACATTATTGTATCTAGTACTGGACTAGCATCCATCTTGGCACCTATAAAGATAAGAGTATGAATTACATGCTTTAATCATTTGGATCAGTTCAATTTGGGAGCAAGTTAGTGAAATGCAAAAATGACTTACCTCCTCTTCCCTCCAAAGTGATTGCTGTGATTAATTTACTTCCACCTTCAAGAAGAGGATTTCCGTCATCAGCAGGGGATTAACATAGTTTCAAACTCACCTTAGAGACTACAGCACCATCACTCTAGGCATACTTACAACAGATGTGTTGAAGGTTACCTTTTTTGGTCAAGTGTCCATTAACATGAAAGATCTTTTTCAGTCATCATTCAGTGTAGATTTGGCAGCTGATGTATTTAGCATTTTACCGATAATGTACTGTAGGCGTAGGTTCCTGTTAACACTAAGAAACAGCTTGATAAGCAGATTGGTTTAAATGCAAGATTTAAATGAGTCATAATAAAGTGTAATAAAGTGTAAAATTACCTTGAATTATCCGCAACATATGGGTAGAGGTCATATTTCTCATTGTGCTCATTGTCACATTCAGCTGAGTGTGTTAATTTATGTAGAGAACAATGTTACATGAACCTCTAATAATTAAGGAATTACTAATCAGGCAGCTCATTTCAAACTCTTGCCTCATTCACACTGCAGCAAGCAGAAAATGCATATGTTCTCTGTTTTACTGACTTCTCATATATGGGAAATATAGATGGAGAGTTGATATTGTCAATATATTTTAAGAAATATTTGATAATTAAAGTGTGGTTAAATGTAAAGGCAAGCTATAGCACAGCTCCTCATGTCATATTGCTTCTACCACAGTGCCAGTTTTGAAATGCTTGATTCTGATTGGTCAGAAGGTGTTGATTAACAGTAGACTGACAGTAGTACCATCTGCAAGGTTTATATTAACACACCCATTCTAATACATTATTGTTTCTGTGGGACTTTTATGGTGGATGCTGTACCTAAACAGGTTAAAGGAATGTGTGCATTTGTTAATATAATTTTTTTTCTTTTTTCTGATGTTTATTTAACATTTTTGGAGTCTCCAGTGTCAGAGTTTTGTAACAGTCAGAGGTAAAGCTGTAACTTTAAGTTTTCTTTCACAGGAGCATTGTGCCTTCACGGTTTCATGGGAATATGACAAGCTGCAATGTTTTGTCTTATTAACTTCAGGAGCGAAACTAACAGAGGCTGATGAGGGAATGAATGTTTATAGATGCTTTAATGTAAGTGATCACAGTAATGAACTGGTTTCATGGATGTTCCACAACATTAATTATCTATAAATGGATATAAACTAATACCTTTTGTTAAAATGTATTTAATAGAAAAAAAATTGTTGGCAAATTGCTGTGGTATAAGAGGGATGATGTATTTCAGGACATGCTGGAAAATAATCATCACAACAACCAGTCATTGATTGTTTTATTATTGACATAATTCATTGTTGGATGAATTATGTACAGTATGTAGCCTATGGCTTATTATTTCGAATCCAGCAGACATGATCTGCTTAAAGAGGAAATATTTACCACTCCCCACTAAAACATCAAGCAGAGGAAGTTGCTCTTTATAATGACAGGGAGAAAAGTATTCACAAATGACTTTGAAAAAGCTGTAATCAAGATAAAAAAAAAACAAAAACAAAAAAACAGTAGCTTCAACTTAAACCTCATATTACACATTGTGCAGTCACCTGTTTTTCATGGTCTCTTACACTAGAGAGAGAGAGAGAGAGAGAGAGAGAGAGAGAGAGAGAGAGAGAGAGAGAGAGAGAATATTGACCACAAGGAAAGCTGACAAAATACATAATTTCATCCTTGGGTTTGCTACATTAGTGTATTTCATGGGTTTTGGCACATGATACATTCTGCAGTAACTGCCAAGATGGAGTGTGTCACCAGGGCCAAGGGTGCCCTGGGCCAACAGTGACAACCTGACCACAGTAAGAGTTAGTATGTAAGTCAGAGTATCTCCACTTGTGTGCAATAGATGCTGTAGGGCAAATGCAAAATTGTAAACAAAAATGTCAGCTGAAACTTTAATTATAAATTGTTTTCCAGTTCTCTCCAACATAAGTACTGTATATAATATATCATATACAATATAGAAGAAATTTAGCTATGTAGGTTAAATACATTGTGTAGTTATTATTATTATTATTATTATTATTATTATTATTATTATTATTATTATTATTATTATTATTATTATTTCATCTACAAGATTGATCTTACTGTTTTTATGCATCTGTCTGTGCAGCTGCAACGAAAGATTTTGTCCATACATATTAAATGTATGTATGTACAATGCATTTATAGATACTACAAGATAAAATCAAAGCCCATTTCCTATTTTTACAACCGATCTACTGATAAACACTTCCATTTCTCCTTTTATAGGGTAAAGAAGAAATTTCATATTCATGGGAATTACCTTTCTGTCAGCGTTATACTCAGTCACTGCGAGTGACCATGAAATAAAAAAATAATAAAATAATAAAATTGCCATTATTGCAGGAAAACATAATTTCCTAGCCTCTGAATGGTGTACTAAAATCCAGGACACATACATGAGGAGGATCTAAGTGTGGTGGACTGTATCACCCTTTTGATGTTTCATGTCGAGATGTGTATCCAAAGGGTGAAGGACAACAAAGTCGTTGACACAGAAACAACTCCATCACTAGTTGCCCCTAACCATGAGGCATTTTAGGAACTGACAAAACCACAGGGTCAGAAATCCACATTTCTTTTGCACAATAATATAATGGAAACAAGCTCAAATGTCAGGCCCCTCTTCAACACTGCTGTATGAGTCATCCTTCTTCTGATCCTTTCGATAAGGTGTCCTGTTGAACTCTGGCTGCGGATATGGCAAATCTCCTTAAAGCCGAAGGATAGCCTTCTGACATGGTTTCACTGGAAAGAGTTTCTTGTAGCAACTTCTATTCTTCTAAACATATCCAGGGTGTTCTTGAGGATTTGTCAAGGTACCCTGCTGCTTGATACTGAACACAAGGTAGGCTCCATGACACAGGCCATATATTGTACATCCAAAACATCAATCAATGACAAATAGATAAAGAAAAAATGTCAGCTCCAGATGATCTATAGTCTTTTAAGGCTGTATTCAGAGTTCACAATTGAATACAGTAATTAATACACATAACAGTACTCAGACCTCAGACTGAACTACAGCCTTAAGGACTATTCAGATAATTCATTTTAATAATCTGAATGAGTCATCCAGAAAATCAGCTTTAGCAGCTATCTTATATGAGTCTGAATACAAGTAACTTTTTTCCCCATATAAATTTTGATGTAACATTTGGACTGAAATTGATGACTGAATAGACACTTAAATCCCTATATAAATAACATAGCTTCCAGGTGAACAATAAGTACCAGTTGTGTCTGGTCAACAGTGCATAGGCTTTTTTGATAAAAACTACCAAATGTGTAATAGACTGCAAAAATTGCTTTTAATTTTGCGGAGCCAGAAGGACCTCAAAGGCATCCTAAAACAACAGAATTTGTAGTGGGAAAAAAGAAGTACCAGCTGCATCTGCTCATCAGTACATAGGCTTTGTTGACAGTAATTACCTAGTGTGTATTAGACTGCACAAACATGATGTTTTTGTGTTACAGTTCCAGAGAGATTTGTGTCCTCAAATGAAAACTTGCAGTGACGGAAGATCTGGCCTATGCAAGGATTTTTTTTTTTTTTCCTGCAACACAGTCATCTGTGCTTAGAACAGCTTTGTCTTTCAAAGTGGCACATAAAGGTAAAATCTTAATATATATTGCATCTTGAGATTTTCTGAGCTTAAGCTAAGTTAAGATCCAGTAAGATAAATATTTATTAATTCAGTTTAGGGAAATTAAAATGTTACATTGATATGATAGTAAAAATTGCAAGGAATAAAAATAGAAATTAAAATATAATTGTAGCAGTCTTAATATGATAAGTATGCATACTGGGATGTAGCAGTGTGATATGTATACTGTATATACCTGCTGAAAAATACAAAATTAAATGAATACAAAATGAAATGGGTTGTATAATCATAAGGCTCTTGAGACATGTTGTTAAAGGTCCACATCTATTTCTGTACATTGTATTGGCAACACGTCAGTGTTTGCTCACTGTGCAGGATTGGTGTCCCTTTGACAGATGATATATGCTAATGCATACATAGCCATGTTAATATTTCTTAAAGTTGTGACCTCATGTGTAATGAGATTGCCCTTGAGACATTATGGGATTGCTGTAATATTGCACTAGAGTTGAGGTATGTTCTAAATATAGTGATATAACAATGTTCATAAAACCATTTTAGGATAAGAACATATATAATAATCTGTTCTCTCACTTTCTCTCTGTCAAGCTGAATGTGTCCGCTTGCAGCCTGATCTTGACACGTCCTGACACTCTTCTACTGCTGTGGCTCCTCTCGCTCTCCATACCTGCCTGATTCATCCTGATGCTCTACTTCTCACTGACTCTTCTGCACTTATGACTGACTTTCTGCTTTTGTGCATAGTCCCACATAGCTGTCTTAAACATTTACACTTCCCAAAAACAGTTTATGTGCGAAACTCACCCTTGCTTTAGAGCAGGGGTGGGCAATCTTATCCAGAAAGGGCCGGTGTGGGTGCAGGTTTTCATTCCAACCAAGCAGAAGGCACACCTGATTCCACCTGTTTAATCAATCAGTTGATCTTGGCTTTCAAAAGATTCAGGTGTGGCTTCTGCTTGGTGGGAATGAAAACTTGCACCCACACCGGCCCTTTCCGGATAAGATTGCCCACCCCTGCTTTAGAAGATCATCTCACATAGATACTGTAGATCTGTACCTAACTTCCACTATATTCAAAATGACTGTGCTCATCCCAAGACTCTAAATCACAATGCCCTCATACAGAACATACTTTCATCACACTTAATACTGTTTGTCTTTACTCTTCTACACCAGAGTGCTGTGATGAATTATAAACCCCCTGTCCGGTGTCAGTCCAGAAAAGGATTAGTTCCTTTTTTGAGTTTTTTTTTTTGCATTCTTGTGTTCTGTTTGAGTCAGGGAGTTTTTCCTTCCCACAATCACCTCTGGCTTGTTCATTAGGGATATAAATGGACATCCAAGTTTCTGTAATCCTGCTTTTTTACGTTAAAAGTGCTACACAAATAATATTGATTTGATTTGAAAACAGTTGAACTATGCATGTATGTATGTATTTTTTACTGTACCACAACCACAATCTGCAACTCATTTTAAGTCCAATAGTCCTTGCTGACTGATCCATCACTCATCCATTTTCTATACCGCTTATCCTACAGGGCTGCAGGGAACCTGGAGCCTATCCCAGGGAGCATTGGGCACAAGGCGCGGTACACCCTGGATGGGATGCCAATCCATCGCAGGGCACAATCACATGCATATTGGACATGCCAATCAGCCTACTGGGGGAGGAAACCAGAGTACCTGGATGAAACATCCGCAGCATGAGGAGACACATACAGGGCTACAGTGGGAATCAAACCCCAACCCTGGAAGTGTGAGGCGAATGCACTACCCAATAAGCCACCGAGTTTCAAATGCATCAAACTACACTGACTATTAAGAAGGCTATATATTATCATTAGCATGGAAAGTAAAGTAAGATTTTTGTGTATTTGTCCTGGAATGCATCTTCATGTTTTGTATCGTCTCCCTGCACTTCACTAGTGAAGTGTCACCAATGGTGGAATCAGCATCACACTACAACTCCCAGAACACATTGTGACCTACAAAATATGAACACTGTAACATTCAGCTCACCATCATTCTTATCACACAAAAAACAAAGAATACACTTTCTGTTTTTATTGCCAGTCATTACCAAGCCTTTGTATTTTTTTATTCCGACACTCTGTTCTCCTGGGTTTTGATTCCTGTTTTGCCCCGTCTATGCTGTCTGCTGTCCGCCTGACCACTACCTGTTTTTTGTTACTGAGTTTGTCCAACAATTTGAATTTTTCTGCCAATTTTGAAATAAAGCTTTGGTTACCTGCACTAGTGTCAATCCCTGCTACCTGACAAACCCTCTCTCAAATGTCTCTCAACAAAATGAAATGTGAACTGGATAGCTTTAGCCTTCTGGTGATGAGCAACAGATAACTATGTTATTTCCTATTATTCATAATATTTTTATGTCTTTCTTTACAAAGGGGTATATTACATTTGAACCTGTAAAAATGCAATATGACATAATAGGACACGATTCAGTAAGTATTATGAATTATTTACTAACTTCAGTAAAACTAATAGAAAAAAACTCTGCAGTTATAAGACTAAGTCTGGACCTGCTAACAGATCTTGGGAGTTTAATAGAATGTAATTTCTTAAAAACTTTCAGGACCTTCTCAAGGTCAGAGAATCATGAAAAATGGCTTGGAAAATATTGCTGAGTTT
This sequence comes from Ictalurus punctatus, assembly GCF_001660625.3. Classification (NCBI taxonomy): domain Eukaryota; kingdom Metazoa; phylum Chordata; class Actinopteri; order Siluriformes; family Ictaluridae; genus Ictalurus; species Ictalurus punctatus. Next base: position 22,558,771 of record NC_030426.2, on the reverse strand, counting down.
GGGTACATAGACACTGAGCTAATTATTACATAGACACTGAGCTAAGCTTCCCACACAGTAGAAACTCGCATGGGAATTGTCTATGTAACTATTTCATTAAAAAATTGACATATTTGTCTCTTTTTAATGTCTCAAGTCATTTAGACCGTTCAGCAAAAATAGTAAAGATTTGTTCAGACATGTCCACTGCCGTTCAATTATACTCATGTATACAGTATGTATAGAAATGTAATTTATTTTTTAATGAAGAATTAATTAATTCATTCTTCAGCAATCATTTTAATTTTCTCATGATATCAGTGGATCTGGAGCCCATCCCAGGAATACTGGAGACAAGGCAGGATTACTCCCTAGGTGGGCCATTGGTTAATCGCAAGACACCACGCAGTTTCATGCAAACATTCACACATACAGTACCAACATGTTTTTAGGAGGTGGGAGGAAACTAGAGAACCCAGAGGAAATCCACACAGTACATGCAACACTGAGCACAGATAATTGACCAAACTGTGGACCCTAGAGCTGTGAAATTTACTTAAAAACAAACAAACAAAGAAACAAAGAAACAAACAAAAAAAAACACTACACCACCATGCTGCTCTAATGTAAAACATGAAACAAATAAACCCGTTTCAGTCAGGCTTGGGTCCACAAAAAGTCAACATCAATCTTGTCAAAGCAAACATCTAGTCCATGCTAGTTACCTGTACCAACCTGTTCACCATAGTGGCTTGTTCAAAATAATTGAATCATTTAGAATTAAAAATAGTTATGTCTGTGCCAACGTCAATGCCTCACATATAACAAAAATGATCAAATTAAAAAATATGACTAACCAACAACCAAAAAGTGGTGACTTTAATATTTGAAGGTTTCTTTTCAATTACCAACAATACTAGAATTTATCAGTGTTGTGTCTTTTAAGATCTTCACATCAAATGCTATGAACATTTGCCAAATGGTTTGCCCTCATGGAGACAAGGACTATGTCCCAAAGACAAATATCTCGCAAAGCACTCACACTTACGAATAAATACCCAGAAATGACTAGACATTTATTGTCTGCCTCAATTGGTCTTTTTTTTTTTTTTGCAAGTTTATCTCCTCAGTTATTTTATTTTATTATGTATTTATTTACTTTACCAGTAATGGTAAGATAAATACCAAGAATGTAAGAAATATAGATGTAACCGTATATAAACACATTAACTGAAATGTACAAATTATATATGTGATCTAAACAGATACAAATATATACAGTGAGGGAAAAAAGTATTTGATCCCCTGCTGATTTTGTACGTTTGCCCACTGACAAAGAAATTATCAGTCTATAATTTTAATGGTAGATTTATTTGAACAGTGAGAGACAGAATAACAACAAGAAAATCCAGAAAAAGGCATGTCAAAAATGTTATAAATTGATTTGCATTTTAATGAGGGAAATAAGTATTTCAGAAAGATTTTTGGCTGTCAGGTGTCTTTTATACAGGTAACGAGCTGAGATTAGGAGCACACTCTTAAAGGGAGTGCTCCTAATCTCATCTTGTTACCTGTATAAAAGACACCTGTCCACAGAAGCAATCAATCAGTCAGATTCCAAACTCTCCACCATGGTCAAGACCAAAGAGCTCTCCAAGGATGTCAGGGACAAGATTGTAGACCTACACAAGTCTGGAATGTGCTTGGACCATTGCCAAGCAGCTTGCTGAGAAGGTGACAACAGTTGGTGCGATTATTCGCAAATGGAAGACACACAAAAGAACTGTCAATCTCCCTCGGCCTGGGGCTCCATGCAAGATCTCACCTCGTGGAGTTGCAACGATCATGAGAACAGTGAGGAATCAGCCCAGAACTACACGGGAGGATGTTGTCAATGATCTGAAGACAGCTGGAACCATAGTCACCAAGAAAACAATTGGTAACACACTACGCCGTGAAGGACTGAAATCCTGCAGCGCCCGCAAGGTCCGCTGCTCAAGAAAGCACATATACATGCCCGTCTGAAGTTTGCCAATGAACATCTGAATGATTCAGAGGACAACTGGGTGAAAGTGTTGTGGTCAGATGAGACCAAAATGGAGCTCTTTGACATCAACTCAACTCGCCGTGTTTGGAGGAGGAGGAATGCTGCCTATGACCCCAAGAACACCATCCCCACCGTCAAACATGGAGGTGGAAACATTATGCTTTGGGGGTGTTTTTCTGCTAAGGGGACAGGACAACTTCACCGCATCAAAGGGACGATGGACGGGGCCATGTACCGTCAAATATTGGGTGAGAACCTCCTTCCCTCAGCCAGGGCATTGAAAATGGGTTGTGGATGGGTATTCCAGCATGACGATGACCCAAATCACACGGCCAAGGCAACAAAGGAGTGGCTCAAGAAGAAGCACATTAAGGTCCTGGAGTGGCCTAGCCAGTCTCCAGACCTTAATCAGATAGAAAATCTGTGGAGGGAGCTGAAGGTTCGAGTTGCCAAACATCAGCCTCGAAACCTTAATGACTTGGAGAAGATCTGCAAAGAGGAGTGGGACAAAATCCCTCCTGAGATGTGTGCAAACCTGGTGGACAACTGCAAGAAACGTCTGACCTCTGTGATTGCCAACAAGGGTTTTGCCACCAAGTACTAAGTCATGTTTTGCAGAGGGGTGAAATACTTATTTCCCTCATTAAAATGCAAATCAATTTATAACATTTTTGACATGCATTTTTCTGGATTTTCTTGTTGTTATTCTGTCTCTCACTGTTCAAATAAATCTACTATTAAAATTATGGACTTATCATTTCTTTGTCAAATACTTTTTTCCCCCTCACTGTGTGTGTGTGTACGTATGTATATATATATGTATATATTTTCATATTTTCATTGCCAGCACAAGGGAGTGGTCCAGCAAAGAGATTTTGGGGAAAAAACAAAGACCATATTCATTACACTATTCATTCATTCACCTTTAGTTACTGCTTGGTCAGGGTCACAGTGGTTTAAATTAGTATACTAATTTCTTTATATTTTGGTAAAGAGAACCAACTAATTACAGTAGAATTTGGCAGGTACAAACAAAAATATAAACTGTGTGAGTGGGATTAAAAAATAAATAAATAAACAGTAGGATTTAAAAAGAAATCTCAGTGATATATCGTAACTGAGATTGAGACAATCTCGGAGTCAAAATTCAAATAACATGCTGACAAACAAATAAATAAAGAAAGATAATGTCATTGTCTTACAGCCCTACACTGCAATCTACAACCTACACTATTCCTTACTTTTGCATTTATGACATGGTCATGAAAATAATTCTTTTTCTGCATGTTTTACCATGTAATGTGCACAGAATTTAAGCAATCATATAGCAATGCTTATGCTGTTTGCTGAAAGAATTCATGGTTAATTGCTTTAACAACACTTTTGAGACCTATGTAGATTCCAATAAATACATGCCACTAATAATAAGATAAATAAATCAACTCCTCTCACAACACAGTAAAAGTGCCCTTCTGCATATTTTTTGTTAATCTGTAAAAATCTCATAATGGCATTTTATGAATAGCATTTTAGTGTTCATATGATGCTGCAGCCATCTTTTAATCTATAAAGCATAATTTCCTTGCTATTGATAGATTTCACTAGCAGGGGAAGGGATAAAAGATTACACACTGTATCGGACTTCTTTATATTTTCTGCCCTTTGAAATTTAATGCCATCATAACTGAAACAGAAAACAAAAATGATTCAATAGCATCCTTTATTAAATTTACAATGATGGAGGTTGATGAAACTTTTATTGTCTTCAACCCCATTATAGGGCTCTAGTATATAGAAGCTCTGCAGATATAACCACAGGAAGAAGAAAAAAAAGAATGACAGAGGAAGGCAAACCAAGAGAGAGAGGAATAAATCATGTTTACAGATGACACAGGAGTGAACTTGTGTATCTTTTTCCATCTGCCAGGCTATCAGTGCATTTACTAATTCAACAACACTGCAGTAAATGCATTTTATATGTAAATGACCATAAAAAAAAAGATTACTGCACATGCATTTAGAAACTAAGTGGCACTGCCCAGGATTTATGGTGAAAACTGCAGCAAATGTATTGATGTTCACATCAGTTCTGGATCAGCATGATAATTAATAGGATGTCAGCATTCTCTTTGAATGCAAGAAGACCAGGTGCTCTGCTAATTAGCTGCTCAGTAGCTATCCATCATTCAGCCAACTGCATAACTACAGCGTGATCCACATCAAGCCTTCAGAAGATAATTGGGTGCTGACCAAAATACTCAGAACTGCATGCATAAAAAGTCTTTTCATCCTGATATATCCAAAATCCAATTAATATCAGTTCTTGACAATATGGCAGTTTAAATTTGAATGTAAATTAACAAGTACAGCAATGTACGTCTACTCTAACCAGCAGGACATATACAAGAATGTTGAAGAACCCAATAATGTTTATTCTCTGGTGGCTCACTAATACACTATGCAACAGTGGCATAGCCAAGTATTAATTTAGGCAGCAGCATAGCATGATCTGTACAACTACAGTGCAGGAAAGAAGTATTGAACGCATCAACATTTATTTCAGTAAATATATTTCCAATGAAGTTATTCGTATGAAATTTTCATCAGACATCAGTATTAACTCAAGAAATCCGGAAATATGAAAAATTCACAACATTAAAGTCCATAAATAAAGTTATGTGTAATAAAGTGGAATGACACAGGTAAAAAGTGTTGAACACACTAACTGAAATTTATTTAATGCTTAGTGGAGAAGCCTTTGTTTGTAATAACTGCTTCAAGACACTTCCTGTATAAAGAAATTAAGCAGCCGCAGTATTCGGGTGTGATTTTGGCCCATTCTTCCAAAGATATTGTCTTTAAAACTTGTTCAACTGGATTCAAGTCAGGTGATTGACTGGGCCATTCTAATGCATTGATTTTTTTTTTTTGTCTGAAATCAATTGAGAGTTTCCTTTGCTACATGTTTTGGATCGTTGTCCTGCTGGAAGGTCCACTCACGTCTCCATCATCCTGGTGGATGGCAGGAGATTGTCCTCAATAATCTCCCGGTAAACGGCTCCATTCATCGTTCCTTCAATTATATGAAGTCTGCTAGTACCATGCGATGAAAAACAGTCCCACACCATGATGCTTCCACCTCCAAACTTCACTGTTGGTATAGTGTTTTAAGGGTGACGTGCAGTGCCATTTCTTCTCCAAATATGGTGTGTAGTATGCCAGCCAAAAAGTTAAATTTTGCTCTCGTTTCACCAGGCTACACTCAGTATTTCATAGGCTTGTCCAAATGAGTTGTAGCAAACTTTAAACGAGCTTTGACATGCCTTTTATTTAATAACAGAGTCTTCTGGGGTAAGCGTGAACGGTGGAGTGCATTGCCTATTGTTTTCTCTCTGACAATGGCACCTGCTGCCTCCAAGTGTTTCTGGAGCTCTTTCTGAGTGGTCCTTGGCTTTTGGGCTACTCTTCTGACTATTCTTCTGACTCCCTGATCAGAAATCTTGGGAAAATGATGAGGCCGGTTGATGACTGAGTGACATTGCTTCCACTTGCGTATAATGGCCCCAGTGGTGCTTACTGGAGGATTCAGAAGTTTTGAAATACATCTGTATCCGATTCCACCAATATGTTTTGCAACAATAAGGTGGCGATGATCTTGGGGGAGCTCATTGCTTTTATCCATCATGAGATGTTTCTTGTGTGACACCTTGGTAATGAAAAAGCTTTTTATAAACCATTAATTTACTAACCCAGTGAATATTAATTTTCACAGATAGGCGTTATAATTACTTATGGATTTCAGCTGGTTCCTACCTTACCTTGCCTTGGAGAACTGCTTTTGCTTAGTGTGTTAAATATTTTTTTACTGTGTCATTCCACTTCATTACTCAACTTTATTTATGGACTTTAACGTTGTGAATTCTTTATGTTTGCGGATTTCTTGAGTTAATACTGATGTCTGGTGAAAATTTCATGTGACTAACCGCAATGGAAATATATTTACTGAAAAAAAAAAATATTGACACGTTCAATACTTATTTCCCTCACTGTAAGTTGAAAAGTGTGATGCATTCATGCCAGGCAGTAGTAGAAGCTTTCTAATTATTTAAGGCATGACAGTATGCCAATCTTGCCATATTAATAACATCGGTAGGTATATAAAATAAAATACCTTCATGACAGTTCCAGTATTTTTTTAACGCTAGTAATAGGGGGAAATGACACCATACCTTATAACAACAATTCTACCCTTCTCTTTTTCTTCCTGTAGCTGTTACCTCAATATCTCAATGCTCCGAGTGTACACTCTAAAAAATGCTGGGTTATTTTTTTTCTACCGAGACAATGGGTTGAGCCTTTGGGGTCATTTATTTCGGTTATTTTCACAGTCTTGGGTAGTTTTGTGTAACCAAACCACTGGGTTAGTGGCTGGGACATTTTCACTGACAGTTGAATCAATGTACCCCATCCCCCACCCTGACGCCTCAGCCTTCAGTTCCTTGGGTCAAATCAATTCAGCGTGGACTGTTTGAGTTCGCCTAAGGTGGAGGTAGCGGTTTTCACACAGACAGACTGTTAGATTTATTTGGAGAAACAAGGTTCGTATCAATATATTTATCCATAAAACAATTGCTGTACAATAGAAAAAGCAAAAAATGTGAAATAACAGTCCAGTTTACATGATACTAAATGCACCGCTATCTTATCTATCGTTAGCTTTGGCTTACTTGTTTGTAATTCCCACTGGATCATAAATTACTCAGGTTTTTTTTTTTTTTTTTTTTTTTTGATGTTTTAAACGTCTCCTTTGATCAAATTCTGATGTTTTTGTCTTAAATATATGACTTATTTGTGTAATTTGCTTGAAGGTATATGTATAAACACCACTTTAGCAGCTCTAGCAATACATTTCTGAACACCTTCTTGTGTATAAATAAAGGAGATACTATATTGACATATTTGTTTATAATGTGGTATATTTGACATTTTCAAAAGGTAAAAATAACAATGAAATTTATGAAATAAAAATAACCCAGCATTTTTGTAAAAAATTAAACCATCCTTCGGGACAACTGCTGGGTTAATTTAGTTTAGCCCAAAATGTGTTCTGTCCTATATGTACCCAGCCGTTGGGTTAAAAATAATCCAATTTGGGTTGTTTTTAACCCAGTGTTTTTTAGAGTGTACCTAACTGGCTAGTATCTTTCACACAGAAATGGGAAAACAAAATTGTGATTGTGGTTGGTTCATCATGTTTCTCATGCTTGCATCTGGTAGCGAGTAAGGGGCTTATTCATTTGACATTTGCATCAGTTAAATATGGAGATAATTATGGTGTAATCATAATAACAATTACTGTGCAAAACAGTGTTATTTCACACACTTACAATCAACTGTGATGTATGTGTGTTATGATGAACATCCCAAAAAAGCATTTGGGACTATCATAAAATATTTCATGGGGGTCAAATTCAAAATACCACCTAAGCAATGCATGTGCTATGTGTGGCAGTGTGTCTTGCCAAATAAATGTATATACCACATGTGCTTTTAAGCTGAACTATCAAACTTGCGCATGTTCTCTTATTTGGCCAGGTTTCAGTGTAAACATATTTGCACCCATTGATAATAGATTGCACATCAATTTGTCTGCCTCACTTGACACTTGAGTAAATAATATAGAAGGATTCAATCACATTATTGGATTTTCAGTTCACATTTAGGCAGAATGAATCTCTTTTTTTTCTAAGAAATAATATATGGCATAATATAAATCCCCCCATGTTGTGCCATTTACACAAGCTCAGTGCTCTTCCACTGAAGTAATACAATAAAACACATTCATCAGTAACACTTAATATGCCCCAGGCTAGATTTGAGATGGTAACAGAATGTGTCCGGGAAAACATATTTTTCGGGCATTAAAAAACACCCCACCCTGGATACCTTTTTTACAAGTTACAGCAATATACAAGGATCAGCCATAACATTAAAACTGCTTGGCTAATATTGTCAAGGCATGGACTTCACAAGACCTCTGAAGGCGTACTGTCTTATCTGGCACCAAGACATTAGCAGCAGATCCTAAAGTCCTGTTGGATCAGACTTGTTTGTCCAGCACAGCCCACACATGCTTGATTGGATTGAGATCTGGGGAATTTGGAGGCCAAGTCAACACCTTGAACTCTTTGTCATGTTGCTCAAACTATTTCTGAACAATTTTTGCAGTGTGGCAGGGCTCTAGAGACTGTTGTGTGTGAAATTCCCAGAAAATCAGCAGCTTCGGAAATAGTCAAACCAGTCCCTCTGGTACCAACATCCATGCCATGACCAAAGTCACATAGATCACACTTTTTCTTCATTCTGATGTTTGATGTGAACATTAACGGAAGCTCTTGACCTGTATCTGCTGGATTATTTACATTGCACTCCTGGGTGATTAGATAACTGTATGAATGTGCAGGTGTACAGGTGTTCCTATTGAAGTGGATGGTGAGTGTATTGTCTGACAGTATTTACACAGACAACAGTAAATGAAGTTGGGCAGGCCCAGGCCAAAATAAAAAACTCCCACAGGTTAAAACTAGATGCATATGCAATGTAGTACTGTGAACACTGGTTAACATCTACGCACATTTGAAATCACCTGGATACCTTTACTAAGTGAGAATAAGACATAGTATTTGACTATGTTCATAGAACCACAGTTGCATCTCATCCCGTATAAACACCAGGGATGGTGAGAATCACTTATATAACCAATATGTTATCCAGACTGATGGGAAAGGTGTTTGAAGATGGCCACTCCACTCATGCCATTGGGAGGTGCAAAGTTAAACTTGTAGAATCTGAAGAAGGTGGAGAACTGGTCTAAGTATTGCTTATAAGAAGGAAAAACACCTTGTGGCATGTCACAGCATTATCTGGACATCCAAGATGACGTCCACCACCCAGGGGTCAATCTCTGTTTTTATAGGGGTACTTCTTGTGTCTTCCCTCCATGACAATTCCAATTGACTCCAGAAAGTATGAAATACACTCACTACAGCCATGAAAAAATGAAAGGAGCTTTATCTAGGTCTATCACAAGCTTTGGAGGACAGGTAAGTTATAACTCTGACCATAGTTACAAGATATTACAGAATCTCAAGGTCAATAATATGCTCTGGGTCACACTCCAAGAAGACAAGCACAATTCACATAAAAGAAAGCAACAGAAACATGTGAGCATCCAGCTGCTACATAATTTCATTGCTCTCATAAATGCCATTTCAAAGATGACATACTGTAAAAATGCAGATGGCAGTAGATGACAAGGCAGGAATGTGGAAGTAAGACCTTTAATGAACGTGGCCTTTCTTCATGCCACAAGTTTCATATATGACCAGAAGCTCCCACCCGCATTATTGTAGAAATCACCCTCTCCCACAATTTTTGTTGGGTCCCACAGGATCCCTCACCTCTACACAGAACTTTAAGTAGGACCAAATGCATACTTCTCTGCCCATTCATCTTTAAATGTTCATCTTTTTGCCATTCATGCTACCATTTCACTAATCAGACAAGAAAGGGTAAATTAAACAATATTTTTAAAAAATGGTCTGTGGAAGCTTCTCTTTCTGACCTCTCTAGCACTCAGTAGTCTGAGCACTCAGATTAATTGACTTGAACTAAATAATTTGTATAATACAACCTATGACTGAATAAGCTGCAATAGTGGGTCTGCCACATAAGCCATGCTGGTTCAGGTTTAGAAAAATCACTGAACTACAGCCAATTTTGTTTTGTTTTTTGTTTTTTTTTGTTTTTCTCCACACATTGGGACAGCTGTGGCTCAGGTGATAGAGCAGGTTGTTCACTAATTGCAGGGTTGGCAGTTCGATCCGCAGCCCGCATGCCTCCACATGCCGAAGTGTCCTTGGGCAAGACACTGAACCCCAAGTTGCTCCCAATGGCAGGCTAGTGCCTTGCATGGCAGCTCTGCTGTCATTGGGGTGCGTGCGTGTGTGTGTGTGTGTGTGTGTGTGTGAGAATGGGTGAATGAAAAACAGTGTAAAGCGCTTTGTAGAACCCCTAAGGTTAATGGTGCTATATAAGTGCAGACCTTTTAGCATTTGATCAGTTCTGCTATAGTATACCATAATCCACCAGTTGACAATTCTTGATCTGTAGACTATAAACATGGCCCTTTTGATTTCAATTTGTTTGCATAGTAGATCATCTACATATCAACTCATCTCATCTCTGTATCTCATCATAACTCATCTCTATCACAATTTCAAAATCAGTTTATGTGGACTCTATTGATAGATTATGACAAATTTTTCAAAGACAGATAAACAACTTTTGAAATATTGTTGAAAATCAGCAGATAGGCTACTTCTTGACAGGTTATAGGTGGTACTGTGTATGGAGTTCCTACATTGGAATACAGTGTTACCCAGTAATCTGTCCACAACAACTATCTTAGCATCTCATTTTCATATGAATTTCATTACAATAGCTCTTACCAGGCAGGGAGAAGTGGTCATTCTAGTTTGTAGTAGTAGAAGTAGTGCTTATATTTACTTGCAAAATACTATGTATGATTGTCATCAAGAATGAACCTCAAAATAAAGCACCATTTGTGCTTAACTTTGTGCTAGAATTTACAAGCAAGGCAGAATGAAAAGGACCAGGAGCTATCGCAATACTAATAGTGTAGATGAAGTCAAAACCAAAATGCTGTCCCTTCTCCATAACCATCAGAGTATTTTTTTCTGACTGAGAAAAGTCCGGCCTCTTAGTATTATTTATGGACTTCCTTGCGGTTCTTATATATTACAGCACTTTCATCCATTCCAAGTTCACAAGGACATCCAATTACTGAGAGACACATTATGACATTAGTAAGGTTTATAAACTGAACAATCAGTGAGATTCATGTTGTATTAGTAGTCAGTATTAGAAAAAGTTCTCTAGCTAGAAAAGTGATTCGTATAGGAACAAATCTAGACAAATACAGCAATGTTATTTCACTAATACATTACACAATGCAGTAGGACGCTGAATGCATTCTTAAATGTTTGTACTTATAAGTCTACAGAACAATCAGTATCTTCTAAAAGACTTTGTTATGTCTAATGAACTATAAATGCTCAGTGTTTTCTTTTATGAAAGAGGACCATAGTTTTACTGTCTACGATCAACAGTAGAGCCTAAATGTAAATGTAGTCAGATTGAGCAACAATATCAGTTTAGAATGTAATATCAGGCACCAAAAAGATGAGCTACAACAAGTATGGTAACAAACTGAGACAGGGCTATCAACATTGAGCTAGTCCTCATCTTGTTGGTGGATATTTGTTACAACTATAACAAGATTAATTCCATCCTCTTGGGACACTACTACTGTATGGTAATACAGCGCAGAACAAACATACATAGCATTCCGTTTTTTTTCCCTTCTGCACTGCGGGAATTCATGTTTCCAAGTATGAATGTGTAAACAGGGAAGCTAGACAGTTTATTTATTTTTATTTTTTTTTTTTTTTTTACTTTGGTTTTATTAAATGTGATGTTAAGTTGTTCTGGGTCCTGGGCAGCACTTTAATGTGCAGAGGTTAGTGTAAAAAAGCTCAAATGACAAGTGAGAAATCCTTCACAGACGTTCTCTTCAACTTGTCGGAAATGGTCAGGGACATCACACAATCTCAGCCATGAAGAATAAATAAACCATGAAAAAAAAAAGGTTTTCAGAGGGCACTAACAGGTCAAGGCCAAACAAATATCACATGGGTGATGTCACAGCATAGAAAAAATAAATAAATAAATAAATAAAAACACATGAAGAAACTTTCTGTAACATGAAAAGATCCTGTCTTACATATTGCTTAATAATTTAGGAATGATTTTATCCATGATTTAACAGGAAAATTTACCAGTCACCGTTTAGTACTAAAAAAAAACAACTTTTTTTATTATACAGTGTCAAGAAAAAGTATGTGAACCTTTTGGAATTTCATGGTTTTCTTCATAAATTTGTCATAAAATGTGATCTAATCTTCATCTAAGTCAAGGGTATTGAAAAATGCCTAAAATAATAACACAAAAAAAATTCTGATCCCTCATGTCTTTATTGAACACACTCATTCAACATTCAAAATGGCAGTGGAAAAAGTAACTGAACCCTTAGAATTAATAACTGGTTGACCACCCCCCCTCCCTTTGGCAGCAATAACCTCAACCCGGCGCTTCCTGTAGCTGTGGATCAGACCTGCACATCGTTCAGGAGGAATTTTAGCCCATTCTTCCTGGCAGAACTGCTTTAGCTCTGTCATATTCTTTGGACGTCTCATGTGCATGGCTCTCTTCAAGTCATTCCATAGCATCTCTATTGGGTTGAGGTCTGTGCTCTGATTTGGCCACTCCAAAAGGCAGATTTTCTTTTTCTGAAGCCATTCTGTTGTGGACCTGCTGTTTTGGGTCGTTGTCCTGCTGCATCACCCAACTTCTACACAGTTTCAACTGTTGTACAGACATTCTCATTATCCTGAAGAATTGTCTGATATACTTGGGAATTCATCTTCCCCTCCATGATTGCAAGCTGGCCAGGCCCTGATGCAGCAAAGAAGGCCCAAATCATGATGTTTCCTCCACCATACTTTATGGTTGGGATGATGTTTTCATGATGATATGCCAGATGGTTTGGTTTTTCCAAATAGTTCAATCTTAATTTCACCAGTCCACAAAACTTTTGCAAACTTCAGGCATGTGGCAATGTTCTTCTTAGTAAGCAGTGGCTTCCTTCATGGTGTCCTGCCGTAGATACCCTGCTTGTTCAATGTTTTACGTATTGTAGACTCATGAACAGAGATGTTAGCCAGTTCCAATGATGCCTTCAAATCTTTGGCTGTTATTCGGGGTTGTTTCTTTACCTCATTGATGAGTCTTCATTGGGCTCTTGGTGTCATTTTAACTGTGCACCCACTTCTTGGTAGAGTAGGAACAGTCCCAACTGTCTACATTTGTAGAATGTTTGCCTAACTGTAGACTGGTGAATTTTGTTACACTTTGTAACCCTTTCCAGCTTTATGTAAATCAACAATCAACAAAAACCATGAAATTCCAAAAGGTTCACATACTTTTTCTTGCCACTATATTTGGATCATTAACCAACACTCTGCAAAGATTTTGTGTTTTAACTTATTCAGTGTTTAATTTCATAATGTAAGTTATCTTTACTATAAAGAGCAAGTCAAGACATTTTGATCAATCATACTTTTTTCAATCATACAAGGAGCATCCATACTACCATCATCAGACTCTGCAACAGTTTCACACCTCAACACCTCAGTACTCAACACCATGCTGCCTCCCAATGCTCACCTAGGCAATTCAAACACCTAACCCAGAATGACTCATTACCACTACACTTTGCAAAGCTACATCACACACTTTCTAGTCATGGAACTCATTTTGCTGCCACCATTGCTTCTACTATACATATTGCTGCTACACTACTAAATAGATTAGATTTTAAAGGCCATGTTCTTTGTACTTATTGTCCTGTGTATTATGTTCTACGCATATTGTTCTGTGCAATCATCTCTCACCTTTGTTGTATTTGCACTTTATGTAGTCTAACATACTGTAATGATGTGTTGCATCATTGTCCTTGAGAAACAGAATTTTGTTTATAAACAGGTGAAATGTATACAAGTCATATAGAGGAATGACATGAGATGACTTGACTTGATGTCAGAATAAACAGGAGTATTCAACAAAAATTTGTAAAAAAGTTAGTTTAAATAAATTAATGTTACATGTTAATTCTTACCATGTTAATCCTTATTTAGTTCCTGGGTACAAATAAGAAAATTTTAAGTGCTTATTTATTATTATTATTATTATTATTATTATTATTATTATTATTATTATTATTATTATTATTATTTTATATATAGTTTTGACCCCCCCTTAATATAGTCTAATAAAATATTTGTATATTTGTCATAAGTAACAAAATTCCCAAATGCTGTATGGACGTTGCATTTCTATAACTTTATATATTTACGTGTGTTCACTTGGACCAAAATGAAACAATAAAGACTAAATCCAACAATAGAAGCATTGACCTAACATTGGGCAATTTTAGAAGACTGGTGGAATAAAAATTGAAAATCAATATTCAGCACAATTAATTCTTCAGGCACATAGCCACTGAATTGTTGAGATAAAAAAAAAAAAAAATCTCTTTTGTGTATTAAGTATCTCAGGATACTGCCAATGTGTTTGATGCTACACAGAATACGCTTCATACCTTAGATATATCTGCTTGTGAGGGAGAAAAATGATAAGTGCTGAGAGAAAAATGACACCCTGGAAAAACCTGTTAGTCTGATGTGCCTTAGCGATACATTGCTCACACTTCCTTATCATTTGTCACATTTAAAATGTTCACATCGATCAAGGAAAACATTACAGACAGATTGCACATAAAAAAAAGACATCTGCAAATATTTATCTGGGACTGAAATAAATAAGACAGGTGAAGGAGATTGAAGAATGAATGAAGTCAACAAAAAAGAGAAACATAGAGGGTGCATTGCAATAATCCCTATACCAAGCTGTAATTGACTTCATTATCATATCATATACCGAAGGGCACTAATTAGGATTTGAGTCATTAGCAGCATTTTAATGAAAGATTAGCTAGCTTATCCAATTTGATTTCATTCACATTGTATATATCCCTCTTTTATTTATTTATTTATTTATTTATTTATTTATTTATTTATAGGACTCAATCTCAGCCCATTGAGCATCTTCATATACTATTAACTAATCTAATTAAATCCCACACAGAGGGGATATTTCTCTTCATGGCTGTTGTCAACCAGTTTAATTAGTTACTTATTACATTGAATTCTGAGGCTATTTTGTCCCTGTCAAGAAAACATAACAAAGAGAATTCATTCACACTCATATCAGATCTCTGGGGGCAAAAGTAATTTAACTTTTACTGCTGCCCAGCTTGTCTGGGACACAGTAATTACACTATTTCTTGAACCCGGGGTGATTTGTAAACAGATATATATACACAGCTGAAATTGGAATGTCTGCCTGCTCCATGACTGCAAATGTGCTGTTTGTTGTGTGCAATGGAATGGAAGGGGAAAAAACAACACAACTCACAAATCTTATGAGAAATACTTGGGGACACATTCTATAAAGCTTATATTCAGAAATTATTACCTACATGTGATTCTTTGTAAGTTCCTTGTAAGCATTTTAATCGCTCTGATACTGTCTTATAAAAGCCCTAATAAGTAAAAAAAATAAATAAGTTAAAAAAAAAAAAAAACTGTGTGCTGTTAGAGGAATAATCAATGGTGAACTGGTGTGATGCCACATTAAATAACATCATGTCCTGTTTTATTCATTTCCTATCAAATGTTACACGTAAAATCTCCTTTCTGAAAGATTAACTATGTCAACAGCCATTATGAATAAAAACATATTTTGCTATCTGTGGTTTACTATGCTTCACTTATATGGCGTAAATACTAATTTCTATGAATTAGATGTCACTATAGAAACAATAACACATTAGAACAAGCACGTAATATAAACCTGTGACTGGAATTACAAGCTAAACTATTGTCAGAGCTGCTGTTATAGAAAATTATTCAACACCTTTTGACAAATCAGTATTGAGAATTCAGCAAAGCTATGCTATGTTCTTTAAATAATTCCTTGATAACTTAGTATCACAAGCGCCACCATTTATTATAATGTCACATGCTGTACTACACAGCATTTGTAACTAATAATGACCAGTGAATAATTATAAAGCAACTGTAAATATTTATTATTATAATAACATTAGAAACATTGTCATCAGTTCTTCAAGTATTATATATATATCACTTATTTCCAGATTAACTACAACAATATTTACAGATACATTATTAAAATTTAGACCACCGTGATGTCAAAATAAAAAAGTCATATGAGAAAAATTTATTTTGTGTTTAAACATCCAAAAATGCCAAGGACATGCATATTTAGCATCTTATTTATTGTCCCTCCAGGATTAGGTAGGAGGTATATTTATGTGTCAATGCTGGCATTCAAAATATTTATAATGTTTTTATTGCTATTAATTGTAGTTGATTTCTAATTATAAACAAGCCTTAGTTATCAAGGTTGTGCAATAAGTCACAAGGAATTATATTATTCAGTATATTGTACATTACACATATCTGTTGAGGAACATACATACACACACACATTTTACATTATATTATATTATATTATATATATATATATATATATATATATATATATATATATATATATATATATATATATATATATATATATATATATATCCTCATAATATTCCATTATTTCTGTTACATACATATTCTATATTCATGTTACTGAAGGTAAAAACCTTGTTTCAATTTACTCATATGATGACAATGAAGGTATTCTATTCTTTTATATTCTATTCTAATAAAGACTGACACTTACACTTGTGTTACAACATAATTATAAGTTGTCAAGGAATTATTTGACAATTTTGCACTATGCTGTTATTACTGGTGTTTTTTTACCCACTTTTACCCATTTACCCAAGTGCATTATTATTATTATTATTATAGCTATGTCCAAGCTGTTATATACAATTAATTCACACCTTCTAATGTGTCAGATTTCACAATTCAACCACACTGTAGTTTAAAGCACATTGCTGAAGGTTGATTATTATTATTATTATTATTATTATTATATTTTATTTTTAAAAAATGCTTTCAAGTAATAATTAACAATTTTATTAACAATCTTAATTAATTAATTAGTCATTAAAGAAAGAATTATCAACACTTATAATGGTTAATTAATATGGACACCATATAATGTATTTCTTGAGTAAATTAAATTAAAATATGCATGCGTTTAATGTGTAATTGTTATACCAATGTTTAAAACTTAAAAAAATTGAGGGCTGAGCCATTTTATACAGATCTAAAAATCAGAAAGCGTATGTTAGCCAAGTTATAAAAGGATACTTTTTAATTTTCTGTAAATAACTAATTTTCTGCTACAACTGAATGTTTAAATTCTATCTCCCAATTCACTTTCCTCATCGATGCCTCTGAAGAATCACTGTGAAAAGAGTACTGCTCACCTAAAAGAATACTTGTTTACATTTATTTACTAACTTCATTTCTACAAAAGCTAATGTTGCTGCACTCATTTTCTCTCGGGCAGCCTGCCATAAGTTAGCTTCTTTTCATCTATCAAGAGGCTCACTACAGAGTGCATCTAACTCTCTTTATTGGCAGATAAACAGACTACCATTCTGACAGTATGTTACACAAGATTCATAATTCTGCAACATTTTACCTCATGTTTTATTAATGTACAAAATACATTAATAACATCTTAAGACATACAATATGCAACACTATTTAAGATGATATGGCTATAGTTATTTTTGTTCTGGAGTCTACACTTTCATTTACATGGTTTTGTGCTGCATATACACTTTGAAACAAGTACAGTTGTCTTCATGGAAATAAAAAGTACTTACTCTGAAAGTATTAGAACAGCAATGACTTTTTTTTTTTTTAATACACTGAAGACATTTGTGTTTGAGACCAAAAGATGAATATGATGATACTGTAGATCAGAATTTCAGCATCCATTTACACTTAGATGTGTTAAATGACTTACAACATTGTACCATTGTTGGCAGACCACCCAATTTTAGGTGATCAAAATTATAGGAACACATAGTCAGTCGTAAAGGAGATTAAAGAAATAACACTAAATATTTGGTTGTATATCTCTTGCTTGCAGTAACTCCATCAAGCCCACTGACATCACCAAACTGGTGCATTCTTCTTTTGTATTGCTTTTCCAGGCTTTTGTACTTTTCTGGTTTCTCCCTTCAGTCTCCTCTTCAGGAGGTAAAATGCTGCTCAATTGGGTTAACATCTGGTGATTGACTTGGCCAGTCTAAAACCTTCCTCTTTTTACCCCTGATGAAGTCCATTTTTTGTGCTGACAGTGTGTTTTGGGTGAAGGTCTTGTTGCATGATGAAGATCCTCCCAGTTAGATTCGATGCATTTTTTATTTTTATTTTTGTAAATTGGCAGACAATTTCTGAATTTCAGAATACTGAAATTATTCTGCTGATATCATCCTGTTACATCATCAATAAAAATTAGTGCTCTTGTTCCAGAAGCAGCCATGCAAGCCCAATGGTGCGGACAACAACAACAATGGCAAACACTGAGTGAGGGATAGTTCTTTGGGTGGAAGCACCCTGTTGATAAGAGAGGCCATAGGAAAATGGGCAGATTAGTTCAAGCTACCAGGAAGGAAATGGTAACTCAAAGCACTCTTTAGATAAGCAAATAAGCATCTCAGAATACACAAAACATAAAACCTTGAAGCAGATGGGCTACAACAGCAGAAGACCACTCCTGTCAGCCAGGAACAAGTATCTGAGGCCTATACTCATAAAAAATGCACAGTTTGGAAAAAGACCTGTTGACTTTTTTTTTAATCTTCAACTGTCCAGTCTGGATGAGCCACACGAACGGCTGAAGACAGAAACATTAATTGTTGCAGTAAGTATAATGCAGCCTGTCATATCACACATGGCCAAAGACGGCACTTCCCACACACACACACACCTTCCCCGAAGTTCTAATCACACACACCTGTTGCCAATCTCATGCTCACTCACTCCACACTATATAAGAAACTTTCTGAACACTATGTATTGTGAAGCATTTGCTCAGTTGGCCTGTTCTCTTCCTATACCAAGCCTTGACATCGTGTTTGTTTCCCTGGTTTTGACTTTGCTCTTGTTTATGACCTTGTCTCTCTGCTTAGCCTTGTTTTGTTTGTTTGCCTGATTGCCTGACCTCTGTCTGTTTAAAGCTGTGGATTTTTGCTTTACCCTTTGGATTTGTTTTTGTATTAAACTACCTAACCTGCACCTGCTTCTGTCCGTGCCTCCTTTATGTGACACAGCCCAGTAAAGTTCATAAAGAAAATTACATAGATAGATTTCCAAAGGAGAAGCCTAGTTGATGGGTACATACATGGGCCCATTAATTAACTAGGGGGCAGGTGGACAACAAAACATTGGGATACAAAAAAATCCACCACAAAATAAAGATTTATAATATACAAAGTGAAATAATTATTTACTATATCTGTGAAATAGAACAGAGACTTATGACTGGTTGTAACATATCTCATAAAATAAATGTCATTCATTTGTTAACCTGCTTTGCATCAGAAGAGATGGCACATAGCCATTAAATACCTCTTTTAAAAGTGTCATTATTTTGTGACTCATTATGCAGTGAGAGATGGTTTAGGCTAATTCATTTTCATTGTCATTTTCCCCAGACCTTTGATTAACATTTTTTTAACATGAAAACAGAACTGCAAGGTCTATGATGGAAGTCACCTTCTACCCGGTACACAGGAGGAATGCAAGTTTTGCAGACTTAAAATACTACTACTACTACTACTACTACTACTACTACTAATAATAATAATAATAATAATAATAATAATAATCATAATCATAACTTGATAATGGTAGCAAGACTCTTGATTTGCACTGACATTATATAAATGGAGTGCAGTCATTTATTTGTAAAAAAAAAATAAAAAAATGGGGGAAAAAGATAAACTTCAGAAGAAATCAGATTATTTTATGTTGTCCCTGCATAGCATGGAATCTGTGTATCTCTACCCTTGTATCCCTTGTAAAGTTTTGAACTTTTACACTCAAAGCTATATAGTATATATAGTTAAAATTCGCTTTGCATTAATAGGCAATCAGTTGCTCAGTGTCTGTCTTTATTTTGATCTAATGATTTATATATGCAGGCATGCTTTGGATAAAAAAATCATCTGCTAGATGAATAAATGTTAAACAATACCCCATGAAAAACTGGACAAAAAATTCTGTAGACAAATTAATAATTTGTCCTGGAGAGAACCATGCAGAATCACCAAGGAATTTAAATACCACATTGCTTAAATGTATTATAACCATATACACCGGGAGAAATACTGAATGCGTCAACATTTTTTTCAGTAAATATATTTCCAATGAGACTATTCAATATTCACATAAAATTTTCACCAGACATTGGTATTAATGCACAAAATCCAAACATATAAAGAAATCCAAACATAAAAAGTTTATGTTTAAAAGTTATGTGTAATAAAGCGGAAAAAAGTATTGAACACGCTAACTGAAATTTATTTAATACTTAGTGGAGAAGCCTTTGTTTGTAATGACAGTTTCAAGATGCTTCCTGTAGGAAGAAATGAATCAGCCACAGTATTCAGGTGTGATTTTGGCCCATTCTTCTAAATACATTGTCTTTAAAACTTGACTTTAAATCTTGATTGACTGGGCCATTCTAACACCTTGATTTTTTTCTCTGAAACCAATTGAGAGTTTCCTTTGCTGTATGGTTTGGGTCGTTGTGCTGCTGGAAGGTCCACCCACATCTCATCTTCATCATCCTGGTGGCTGGCAGCAGATTATTCTCAAGGATCTCCAAAAAGGGCTCTATTCATCGTTCCTTCAATTACATGAAGTCTGCCAGTACCATTTGATGAAAAACAGCCCCACACTATGATGCTTCCTCCTCCAAACTTCACTGTTGGTATAGTGTTTTAGGGTGATATGCAGTGCAATTTCTTCTCCAAACATGGTGTGTAGTAGAACAGCCAAAAAGTTAAATTTTGCTCTTGTCTGACCAGACTACACTCTCCCAATATTTCATAGGCTTGTCCAAATGAGTTGTAGCAAAATGTAAATGAGCTTTGACATGGCTTTTCTTTTGTAATGGAGTCTTGCTGGGTGAGAGTAAGCAGTGTAGTGCATTGCATATTGTTTTTTCTGTGACAATGGTACCTGCAGCCTCCAAGTGTTTCTGGAGCTCTTTTTGAGTGGTCCGTCAGAAATCTTGCGAGGTGCTCCTGTGCATGGCCACTTGATGACGAAGTGATCTTGCTTCCAGCTCCGGATAATGGTGCCATCGGGGCCATTATACGCAAGTGGAATCAACACTGGAAGATTACTGGAAGATTCAGAAGTTTTGAAATATGTCTGCATCTGATTCCATCAATATGTTTTGCAACAATAAGTTTGCGAAGGTCTTGGGAGAGCACTTTGCTTTTACCATCATGAGATATTTCTTGTGTGACACCTTGGTAACGAAAAGCCTTTTTATAGACCATCAATTTACTAACCCAGCTGATATTAATTTGCACAGATAGGGTGTATAACTACTTTCCAACTATGTATGGTTTTCAGCTGGTTCCTTGTCTTACCTTGCCTTGGAGAACTGCTTTTTCTTAGTGTCTTCAATACTTGTTTCCTGTGTCATTCCACTTTATTACACATAAATATATTTATGAACTTTAATATTGTGAATTCTTTATATTTGCAGATTTCTTGAGTTAATACTTATGTCTTGTGAAAATTTCATGTGACTAACCTCATTGGAAATATATTTACTGGAAAAAATGTTGACATGGTCAATACAAATTTCCCCCACTGAATAAGTCCTTCATTTGTAAAAAATTATGATGAATATAATACCTTGCAGCTCAGTGACTTGAGAGACTAGTAACTCCATCTAGCTTAACAGTTGATGTGAACAAAAGTGGATTAGAAATTCAAATACTATAGGTTTGGTATTGTAAGGTTTGAGAATAGCAGATGAATAGCTATGGATTAAATAGATTGCCACATTGCCTGTATGCAACAACTACAGACTGAGTTTTTAGACAGGGGAATCCATCACTATTGGCAGATGTTGTTGGTCATTCAAGAAATCATGGCAGTTTTATAAGTGCAGTATAAGTGGGCTGTCGGGCCTTTTTTAAAGCCACATCACTCAGAGAGTGCAGGCGACTTAGGGCGGATACTGGTACTTGGCAGACACTTTCGGTGCTTTAGAGGTGCTAGAACTGAAAGAGGAAGAGAGATTACTTTGGCATATACAGATCAACATATATGATAATTTTGTATACATTGTGTACCGTAATTTTCGGACTATTGAGCGCACCTGAATATAAGCCGCACCGACTAACTTTAAAAAGAATTTTTTTTTGTACATATATAGGCCGCACTTGTCTATAAGCCGCAGGTGTCCACGTTGTAACATGAGATATTTACACAGAAAGATGTTACACAAAGATTTATTTTTAACTTTTAATTAAATACATACGTAAATGTTTTTTTTCCGAACAGTGCCTGTAACACGGCTGGTTAAAAAAATAAAATAAAATACAGTTGCCTACCAGGAAAAGTCATTGATCGCTATCTTCATCTTCCTCCTGCGCACTAAAACCACTAAAGTCGTCTTCTTCAGTGTCGGAATTGAACAGCCTCAGAATTACCGGAACTTCGTCACACACTTCCTCAGTCTCTCTTTCGTTGTCGCTCTCAATGTCACTTACATCTCGAGGCAAATTCAGCCTTGAGCTTGTGCTGTCCTCTTAATCACGCAGCAGTCCAGCCTTTCGAAACCCGTTGGTGATAGTAGATTTTTTGACACTGCTCCACGCTGTTAGGATCCACTGGCAAACCTGAGCAAAAGTTGCTCTTCGCATGCTATTTCCTTCTTCGACAGCCAGATCGATTGCCTTTGACTTGAAAGCTGTATCATACGCATTTCTTCGTGTGTTTTCCATGATGAGGGTGTGTGCATGAAGCGCAAAATGACTGAGTGCGTTTGGTTTAATTCGAACAGTTTAATTGGTCCACTGTGACCTGTTCGGTAATTTCATTGTTCCGATGTGACGAGGCTAAATGTTTTGGCGGCATGAAACTCGTTAGCCCGTAAAAATCCATAAATTAGCCGCGTCATTGTTTAAGCCGCAGTGTTCAAAGCGTGTGACAAAAGTAGCGGCTTATAGTCCGGAAATTACGGTAAATATACATACATACAGCACCCTCCACTGATATTAGCAGCCTTGGTAAATATGAGCAAAGAAGGCTGTGAAAAATTGTCTTTACCGTTTAACTTTTGATCTTTTGTTTAAAAAAAAGTCAGGGATGGATATCAAACAATTGCAAACACAACAAAGATTTATTAAAAAAAATACATTTATTAAATATAGGTGTGCAACAATTATAGGTACACCTATGAATTCATATCAGAAAAATATATTTGTACTATAGTCACATTATATTAAAATTTATAATTTTTTTTAGTACACCTCGGAGACTGGGAACAGGAAATTGTTCACCCAGGACTTCCTGTTTCACTGGGGTATAAATATGAGGTAACACATAGACCAAAGTCTCTTAGTCATTCACAACAATGAGTAAGACCAAGGAATATAGCTGTGATGTGTGGCAAAAGGTTGTTGAGCTTCACAAAAAAATACAATCTGAAGTCACCTACATCACCACAAGTTGTTTGGAAGGGTTTCAAAAAAAATGCCACTACTCTCACCAAAAACATACTCAAGCATATTCAATTTGCTAGACACTACTGGAACATCAAATGGGATCGGGTTCTATGGTCAAATTAAACCAAAATACAGCTTTTTGGCAATAACCACCAAAGGTGGTTTTGGCACACACAGAGAGGAAGTCATATGGAAAAGTACATTCCCCAAGAGTGCTAATGCTAAGAAGGCGCTCTGTGAACTATATTTGGCTATTAGCAAACTGCAGAACACACACTCCAATGGACTGTTTATCATCGCTGGTGATATCAACCATGAGAACCTCAAATAATTGCTCCCAAAATTCCATCAACATGTGGACTTTGCAACAAGAGGGGTGAACACACTGGATCTTGTTTACACAAACATCACTGGCATGTACTGGGTGGAGCCCCACCCCCACCTAGGCTACTCAGACCACATCTCTGTTATGTTAATCCCAGCATACAGGCAACTTGTCAGATGCTCCAAACCAGTTTTGAAGCAGGAAAATCCTGGCCAGCAGGAGCCATCTCTGCTCTTCAGAACTGTTCCACCAACTTGGAGGAACATACGGCATCAGTGATTAGCTACATAAGCAAGTGCATCACTCTCTCCAAGACCATCACCACACACTCCAACCAGAAACCATGGATGACTGTGGAGGTGTTTGCACTGCTGGGGACCCGAGACTTCACCTTCAGGGCAAGGCAGCTCAAAGAACAGCGAGAGCCAAACTGTCCTGGGCCATCAGATAGGCAAAGCACGCACATGCCCATAAAATCCACTGTCACTTCACAGATAGTGGAGACACAAGGTGCATGTGGCAGGGCATTCTGGATCCTGGATCCAGAATGGATCCTGGATCCTGGAACTGGATCCTGGACTTCCTGACTGGGAGACCTCAGTAAGTCCGGATTGGGAACAGCATCTCCAACACCACCACACTGAGCACGGGGGCCTCCCAGGGCAGTGTGCTTAGTCCACTGTTGTTCGCTCTGCTGACTCACAACTGGCACAACCATGGTGGGTCTCATCAGCAAGAATGACTAGTCAGAATACAGAGAGTAGGTGCAGCGGCTACTGGACTGCTGCAGAGCCAACAACCTGTCTCTGAATGTGGACAAAACAAAAGAGATGATTGTTGACTTCAAGAGAGCATGGAGCGACCACTCTCCACTGACCACTGATGGCTCCTCCATGGAGATCATCAAGAACACCAAATTCCTTGGTGTTTGCAAAGCCACCAGCATTGTGGATGACCCCACACACCCCTCACACAAACTCTTCACCCTCCTGCCATCTGGAAAAAGATACTGAAGCATTCAGGCCTCACGGACAGACTGTGTAACAGCTTCTTCCCCCAAGCCATCAGACTTCTCAATACTCAGAGACTGGACTGACACCCACACACACTGAACTGAACACCATCCCCTCCCCTTGCAGTTTTTGCACATTTCTGTACTGACTACCTGTACCTGTGCTGCTACTGTACTTATAAAACATTATGTTTAATTTCTTGTCACTATTATACACTTTGGCTGGCTGCTACCACAACAACTGCTATGTCCACATATGGTATAAGCTTATCTGCTGTATGGCATAGTATGTTATGTTTATATTCACAGCATTTTTGTTGCATTGTTATTATTTTGCACTACCTGTTATATTTGACACTTTCGCACTAGAACTGTGTACTGGTCGGTGCTACTCTGTCACTTACTGTGCCTATTGTCCTGTTTTAGTAGTTACTGTACTGTCTTATGTTGTTTGCATGTGCACATTATGTAGAATGTATTGGCCTTGTTTAGTTCTGCATCATCTCATGTGGTAAGGGTGTTGTTTTTTTGTAGCATCATCATCCTGGTGGAATGTTGTTTAATTTCACTGTGTACTGTACCAGCTGTATATGGTTGAAATGACAACAAAAGCCACTTGACTTGACTTCATATCCATGAAAGCAGAGTATTTTTGTGAATTTTTTTAACAAAAGATCAAAAGGTTAAACAGTAAAGATAATTTTCCACAGCCTACTTTGCTCATGTTTACCAAGGGTGCCAATATTAGTGGAGAGCACTGTATACACACACACACACACACACACACACACACACACGTAAGTGTTTTTTTGTCTGTTTATAACATATAATCTCTGATATACTCTACTCTCAGAAATTGTATCTACTCTATACAATGGATATAAAAAAAAAGTCTACACACCCCGTTAAAAAATAAAAACAATAAATAAAAACAATTTGATATGTTAGCATCTTTAACTAGAATTTTCAGAAATGTATTATTGGCAGTTTCTCAACCAATTTCTTGAAGAATCACCCTGAAATGCTTTTTTAAACAGTATTAAAGGAGTTCCTACCTTTGCAGGACACTTATTGGCTGCTTTTTCGGAATATTTCACTCCAAGTCATCCATTTAAAAGTTTTTTTTGTAATTAAAATAGTTAGTTTTCTAAATAAAGAAATGAATATGTTGGCACACTTATATTTTTGTCTACAAGACCAATTTCAAACATTTAATCATACACCTTTAGATCAAAAGGTTTTTAAGATCATGAGAAACATTTCAGTCAAGTGTCTCTAAACTTATATATTTACATAACTTATATATATATATATGTGTGTGTGTGTGTGTGTGTGTGTGTGTGTGTGTGTGTGTGGCTGAAATACAATATAAATTCCAGGGTGTCTGTGGATCCTTAAAATGTTTATATTATGGCGTTAATAAGTCTTAAATTGTGTGGTTTTCAATTTTATGCTTTAGACCAGTATATTTTACTAACCTCCTTTTGTGTTCTTTAAAAAATAAAATAAATAAATAAAAATAATAATAATAATAATAATAATAATAATAATAATAATAATAATAATAATATAGAAAACATCTGTAACCCTGTTCCCTGAGACGGGAACAAGTCGTTGCATCACGCTTGATGCTTTGGGAACGCCCCTTGGCAGAAACGGTGTCTGAATACGTGTGAAATCATGCCAACTTGACTGGCCTGCCTCGGTCAGCTGTTGAATTATAAACACATCACGAAGACCATATAAGGCACCCACAAACCATGTCATTCAGCTTCTATTTGTTTGAAGGAAGATGCAATTTGCAGGCATGACAAAGTATGGCCAATGAGATGCAATGTCTCCTTCTCTTCTCAGGGAACAGGGTAACCCAGACATTCCCATTCCAAGGGAATTCTATGTTACATCACGCTTGATGCTTTGAGAACGAGAATACCCACTATGCCATACTGCACCATGTCTGTCAAAAAAATGACTCTGAAGTATATACACACAAAAACACTTCCTGAACATAGAATGTCTCGTCTTACAGCATACCCTCAGGTAAGCCTCAAGCCACACCCTTGAGTGTAAAAACCTAAGTCTGCTTGAATGCATCCCCTATAATAGAATCCCAGCACCTCAGTTACTAGTTCCACAGGCAATCTTTATACTACAAATGAATAGATACGTATTAGAGCATACACTTCCCTGTGGATAAAGCTCTAGTATTGAAAACATTCTCCAAACCTCAGCTGAGAGACACCTAGGAGTTGGCACCCCTTCAGCGGCCAGATTTATAGCCTACACTGACTATGATGTCTGAAAACCATACTCTGAGTTGGTCAAAGTGGAGCTACCAGCAGCAGGCTTTACTGGTTTTGATGAACCCCCATTGTGAACACAGAACTATCAGGAAAGAGGTGTGGCCTCAACCACTTCATTCCCCAGGCCTCAGTCCCTACCTCGATACGATGTACTGTACAGTACAACAGGCAGCTACACTGTACAATTCTTACTCTGCATTCCTTCTGACAAAATCATTGATACTGTACAGTCTGTTTTATAAAATAGTTGGAAATTACACTGTGTCATGTACACCCTGTACAGGTGGAGTGTGATATATTGCAAGTATGAAATAAAATATGCAATAAGTAGTAATGCGAGGTAGGTAGGCAGTAGTGCAATAGAAACACAATGGCAGTAAACTTGTACAATTAAAATAAAAAAGAAAGAAAGAAAAAATATTTGGTGTCAGAGTGCATAAATATACTGCAATTATAGACCTGATGTCATACATGAGGTCTTATCCTTATGTCCTTCTATGTGTGTGGTGGTTTGAAGGGTTGGCAGTTTGATCCACATACCAAAGTGTCCTTGGGCAAGACACTGAACCCCCAGGTTGCTCCTGAGTGTGTTTGTATGAATGAGTGAATGAGAAACAATGTAAAGTGCTTTGTAGAACTGCCAAGGTTAAAAGGCACTATATAAGTGCAGACCGTTTATCATTTCCCTCAGCTGCACTGTTCTCTCTGCAACGATATTGGTAGGCCTAGTCAATTTGAGTGTGGTCATAAAATATTATCCAAATAAGAAATGATAAAGATGAGTTTGCATTGAGCTTTGCCAATTACAAGAAGTGTCTGTCTGATGTAAGTTATTTGTGAATACGTTTCAGGAGGATCATGCAAAGACATATGGCACAGTGGGCGCCATCTTGTTTCATAACAGAGATGTACAGATTTTTATATCTACTGTAGTTACACATATACTATATGGCCAAACATACGTGGACAGCTGACCATCACACCCATAGTGGGTCTTCCCCAAATTTTTGCCACAAAGTTGGAAGCACAACATTTTATTGAATGACGTTGTATGCTGTAGCATAATGATTTACCTTCACTGGAAGGTACCCAAACCTGTTCCAGCATAGCAATAACCCTGTGCACATACAAGGTTTATAAACATATGGTTTGTCAATGCTTGTGTGAAAGAATTTGAGTGACCTGCACAAAGACCTGACCTCAACCAATTTGGATTCAGTTTGGGATGAATTTGAACCCTGACCGCATACCAGGTCATTCGCCCCACACTTCACTAATGCTCTTGTGGCTGAATCGGTAAATCCCCACAGCCACATTTCAAAATCTAGTCTTCCCAAGAGACTCAAGATTATTATAACAGCAAATGGGGGGAGACTACATCTGGAATGGGATGTTCAACAAGCACATATGGGTGTGATTGTTTTGGTGACCACATAATTTTGGTGCACAATAGTACCGTAATTTTCGGACTATTGAGCGCACCTGAATATAAGCCGCACCGACTAACTTTAAAAAGAAATTTTTTTTTGTACATATATAGGCCGCACTTGCCTATAAGCCGCAGGTGTCCACGTTGTAACATGAGATATTTACACAGAAAGATGTTACACAAAGATTTATTTTTAACTTTTAATTAAATGCGTACCGTAAATGTTTTTTTCCGAACAGTGCCTGTAACACGGCTGGTTAAAAAAAAATAAAAATACAGTTGCCTACCAGGAAAAGTCATTGATCGCTATCTTCATCTTCCTCCTACGCACTAAAACCACTAAAGTCGTCTTCTTCAGTGTCGGAATTGAACAGCCTCAGAATTACTGACCTGTTCAGTAATTTCATTGGTCCGATGTGACGAGGCTAAATGTTTTGGCGGCATGAAGCTCGTTAGCCCATAAAAATCCATAAATTAGCCGCGTCATTGTTTAAGCCGCAGTGTTCAAAGCGTGTGACAACAGTAGCGGCTTATAGTCCGGAAATTACGGTATATAAAACTGAAACCCTGACATATACATATAAACTATTATATGTTGATGAGGCAGGACATACGTACCTAAACTCAGCATTTATTTTTGAGTAATCCAAGAATAAGAACTTCATTATAGGCATTATCTATTAGAGTTGGGGTACTCGATCCTGGACTCGGACTCGAGGCTGGTTTCAAGTCCAATTATGAACAAACTTGGACTTGTCACGCACTCGGGTAAATTTGTACTCGAACTTGACACGGACTCAGATATGAACTCGGAAAGTCAAACTGCGTCATGTATAACATGAAAAGAAAGCTAAATTATAAATAACACATAACATTAAGATAAGAAGCAGGGGCGCTGCTTGGGGCCCCAGGGCAGTAGGGAGCCCTCGAGGGCTGACAAACTTTACTCCACAGTAATGTCTCAAAATGTGGCAACAGCAGTGACAATGAGTGCCTTGCAATGATATGATAGCTGGAAACCTCCTGAAAGGGGCCCCATGTCATTCCCGTCAACTTTTTGGCGATAATATTTTCAGAAAGCAACATCAATGAAGGAAAATGAAGAGGACCTTTCCATCAGGAAGTGAAAAAAGAAAGAGAAAAAAGAGAATGAGGAAAAAAGAAAGATAATGATAAATAACCGACTGCTGTTATTTAGATATAGAAGACATAGTGGCAGCATTTGCAGTAGCCAAGGCCTGTAAGCAGCATCTGTAGAACCAATGCTTAAAGGGTGTTCATGAGCACTGGCCTTATAATGTGGGTTTAGTTCCCTAAGAAAACTAAAAAATCAGTTTGTAGATATACAGTTTGTACTATGTATATATTGTTTTTATTTTACGTGTTTTGCAATGTTTTATCATTCAATACATTTATATTTTGTTCTATATTTGCATATATTTTTATTTACAATTTTAATGGTCTTTTGACCTGGAGTTATTTAGTTATTTATTTACATTTGTATTGTTCTTTGTATTTATAGTTTGAAAATTGTACTATTGTAAACATTTGAAATGAATACAAAAGTTTAGATTGTGTACATTGTTGGTTGGTGTCAGATTATTATAACATAATAGTGATGAACACTGGTTGGAGGGGCCCCCTGAGAAATTTTGCCTAGGGCCCAAATAGACTCTAGAATCACCCCTGATAAGAAGAAATGAATGAATGTCTCCCTGCTTGACCGTTTCAAGTGTGTGCGCACAGAAAGCCCCCTCATTGTGTGAGTATCGAATTGAATTCTCTTTAGCAACTTATTACCCTTGGACAGTCAAATAAATACACACATATCATGTCAAAATACAGGTCTTACCGAGAATGTATGCAAACACAGTCGATAATGTCTTAAGTGTGTGTAAACAGTTTGGGAAAAAAATCTGAGGTGTGTCAATACAGTATATTGGATCTGTTCATTAGGTCTTAAAGTGACAGCAGTCTAATAAACATGCTGCTGTTTGTGTCATTAATGATAATTAAAGAAAAGACAAAGAGAAAATCACTCACTCACTCATTTGACTGAATAACTTCAGTAAATTTAATAAGTTTAATAATTTAATAAATGTAATAATTATTTGAATAGACCTGGGAAAACGTATCATTATCTTGAAATAAGCTTGGTTAAAATATTAATTTAATAGCTCACTGTTGAGTTTACAATTGCAATTTCAAATCTTTTTTCAATTTAATTTCTTTCTGGACTCGGCCATTAAGGACTCGGACTTGAGTACAACTCTGCCCCTTTTGGACTTGGACTCAACTGGTTAAGGAATGTGACAAAGGTGGACCCGGACCCAACACTTTTATCTATAGTTGGGGTCAACCAAGTCGATTTGGTTCAGGCTTCTTAATCAGCTGATGAGTTGCATCAGGTGAATTGGGAACAGGGATTGCACCAAAAATGTGGAGGATGATGGTACTCATGGACAATGACTGAGAAACATGGGTTTGAAACATGGATGTCGGTGCAGTGACAGTCAGAATGCAAAGTGACCATGTCTAAATTATGTTCTAATCCATATTATCATGGGAGATGCATGATGGGTTTGCTTTAATAATGTTGGAAACATAGACAACAGGGGAAGAAGATTAAGCGATTCATTTGTTAACATGAACAACACAAAACTTGCAGTGTTACTAATGGTTAATTCATATTGCTTGTTATTGAATCCATTCCTTTATTTATGTATTTATAAATAATAATAATAAAAAATAATAATTAATAGTATTAATTACTATCTTAAATAATAAGCTGTCTACCAGAGCTTCTGCTACAGGTGTACTCAACTACGAAAAACATGAAAAATGTTATGCCTAAGGCAACAGATTAACATTTTAATATTTTGCTGAAGGTGTTGTTTAACAGTGAGATAATTTAAACACTAAACTGTATTGCCAACCTGTAACAAGGGCTCTGACTGTCCAGCCTGTATGCCTGTGTTTTCTACAAATGAGTTTTAAAATAAGAGTTTTGCTGAACAAAAAGGGCAGAAAGAATTGTGCACCAAAATTAAGATTTTTTTTTTTTGTGCTAAAGCAGCATGAAATTGCATCTGCTTTGGGAGTGCTTCCTAGGGCCCATAATTCTCCAGTCAGCTCTCATGTCATTGCCCAAATGAATTCTGTGCAAGTTGAGAACACATAGTGTTTTCAATTATAAAATATGACAAGTTGATAATTCCTCAACTATGAAAGGGTATGACAAAATATTGATGGGAAAAAGTGAACACACTTATGAACAGTATTAAAGCAATTAGAAATTAAAGTGGGGGAAATAAGTAGTGAACGTGTCAACATTTTTTCAGTAAATATATTCCCAATGAGGCTATTCACATGAAATTTTCACCAGACATTGCTATTAACTCAAGAAATCTGGAAATATAAAAATTAAAGTCCATAAATAAGTTATGTGTAATAAAGTGGAATGACACAAGAAAAAAGTATTGAACCCGCTAAGAAAAAGCAGTTCTCGAAGGCAAGGTAAGGCAAGGAACCAGCTGAAATCCGTAAGTAATTATACCTCCTATCTGTGCAAATTAATATCAGCTGGGTTAGTAAATTGATGGTCTATAAAAAAGGCTTTTTGTTATCAAGGTGGCACACAAGAAACATTTTATTATGGGTAAAAGAGCTGTCCCAAGACCTTTGCATTCTTATTGTTGCAAAACATATTGATGGAATCGGATACAGACGTATTTCAAAACTTCTGAATCTTCCAATAAGCACCACTGGGGCCATTATACGCAAATGGAAGCAACACCACTCCATCATCAACTGGCCAATTACAGGAGCTCCTTGCAAGATTTCTGACCAGGGAGTCAGAAGAATAGTCAGAAGACAAGCCCAAGAGCCAAGAACCACTTAGAAAGATCTCCAGAAACACTTGGAGGCAGCAGGTGCCATTGTCAAAGAGGAAACAATAGGCAATGCACTCCACCACCATGGCCTCTATGCACACTCACCCTGCAAGACTCCATTACTAAAGAAAAGGCATGTCAAAGCTTGTTTAAAGTTTGCTACTACTCATTTGGACAAATCTATGAAATATTGGTAGTCTGGTCAGACGAGTGTAGTCTGGTCAGATGAGAGTAAAATGTTACTTTTTGGCTGTCATACTACACACCATGTTTGGATAAAATATGGTACTGCACCCTTAAAACACTATACCAACAGTGAAGTTTGGATGTGGAAGCGTCATTGTGTGGGGCTGTTTTTCATCGCATGGTACTGGCAGACTACATATAATTGAAGGAACGATGAATGGAGCCCTTTACTGGGAGATTCTTTAGAAAAATCTGCTGCCATCCACAAGGATGATGAAGATGAGACATGCATGGGCCTTCCAGGAGGACAACGATCCAAAGCATTCAGCAAAGGAAACTCTCAATTGGTTGCAGAGGAAAAAAAAAAAAAAAAAGGCTTTAGAATGGCCCAGTCAATCACCTGACTTGAATACAATTGAACAAGATTTATAGACAATATGTTTAGAATAATGGACCAAAATCACACCTGAAAACTGTGGCCGATTAATTTTTTCATTCAAGACAGCTTTCATCTTCAAGCTGTCATTACAAACAAAGGCTTCACCACTAAGTATTAAATTAATTTCAGTTAGGGTGTTCAATTCTTATTTCATGTGTCATTCCGCTTTATTACAGATAACTTCATTTATGGACTTTAATGTTTGGATTTCTTTATATGTGTGGATTTCTTGAGTTAATACCAAAAGTCTTTTGAAAATTTAATGTGAATAGCCTCATTGGAAATATGTTTACTGAAAAAATGTTAACGCGTTCAATACTTATTTCCCCCACTATATATGGTAGGAAATTTTATTGCATGCATATTTAGTTCTATAGAAAGAGGCCACACTGTCTGATTGCTGTACTGTGAAATTAACCATAGGGATTATTGATTGCTGTCATTATATTTACAGCCATAAATGTATTAATGTTTTCTTATTTAGAGAAACGTATGAGGTGACACCAGGAAATCTATTTACAGATCTTGCATCCACCATGCCTCTAAGCACCATGGTAAGTTATCCATGACTGATTAAATATTGCAGCCTGTTTTTGACCATGAGATTGCCATATGATTTGGATTTGTCTACATACCTCTCTTCCAATAAAGCTCTTAACTGCACTTACTTCTGTCTGCACTCACATTACATAACAGAATACCTCGCCTACACCATGGATGCAGTGGGAGAGCAAAGGGAACATCATGCCAAGTTAACCATGCCAGCACTTAACTCCATTCTTTTTTCTCAGTGGCCTTTCCTGAGTCCTCTTGATGTATTTTCTGTTTATCTGGAAAGTTATCTCCTACAGTGCCAATTCTGTGTTGCAAGCTTGGTGAACCCCAATCCTGAAGAGAAGCAGCAGCTGGGGTTCATGTTATCCCAGCTCACAGGCTCAGCCCGCCAGTGGACAGAGCTCCTGAATGTCATGTGATCCAGCGGCCTTAGCAGCGTAGTTGAGTTTGTTGGACTTTTAATTAAAGTGTTCAGGAGTTCTGAATTCACTCCCAAACTTAAATGTTTTTTGGGGAGGTTCCAACTTGTTGGACAAACATGTCTTGCCATTCACCACCTACTATGAGAAGTCAGACAGGGTGGCTTCCACAGCCCAGCACCAGCAAGAGGCTGACAAGGCAGCCTCCACAGCCCAGTTCCAGTCAGAGGCTGACAGGGAAGCCTCCACAGCCCAGCCTGAAGCTGACAGGGCAGCCTCCAGATCTCCAGAGCTCCAGCCTGAGACCCATGAGGTGGTCTCCCCTTCAGAGCTCCAGCCAGAGGTCAACGTGGTGACCTCATCTCCAGAATTCCAGCCTGAGACCCACAAGGTAGTCTCCCCTGCCAAGCTCCAGCCAGAGGTCAACGTGGTGAAGTCATCTCCAGAGCTCCAGCCTGAGACCCACAAGGTCGTCTCCCCTGCCGAGCTCCACCTAGAGTTCAACGTATCGACCTCCTCTCCAGAGCTCCAGCATGAGACCTATGAAGTGGTGTATCCAGCCATCTTCCTGCTAGAGGTCGACAATTTAATCTCCCACACAAAGTTCCTGTTTGAGGCCAATGAGACAGCCTCCCAAGCCATGTTCCTGCCCAAGGCAGACGAGCCGGCCCCCCAAAACCATGATCCTGACTGAGGCCGATGAGATGGCCTCCCAAGCCATATTCTTGTCTGAGGGTGATGGCACTGCTTCTCAAGCCATGTTCAAGTCTGAGGGCGATAGCATTGCCTCCCTTGCCATGTTCCTGTCTGAGGGCAATGGTACTGCCTCCCATACCAAGTCAAGCAACTGTCTGAAGCTAATGACACAACTTCCTAAGCCTGGGTCCTGTCTAACAACCATGGCGAGCCTGCTCCAGCCTCATGTCCACTCCTCAGCTCCTCGAGGAACCAGCTATTTGTTGGACAATGCCTGGCTCAGGACCTGGGGGACATTATTGCCCAAAGGGCCAGGACCACTGGGTATGTGTTTTTTGGCACTTTGGGAGAAGCGCCTTTGTGGCAGGACTCTGTCAGGGATTGAGAATGTATATTCCATGTAGATTTAGGTTTCCTATAATTTGATGAAGAACCTATGTCCAAAATGTAGTGTTTCATAAGAATCTCATGAAAATCTATATCTAAAGGTCCAGCTACATTGTCAGGGATTTCCCTTTGTGCTGAGCACCGGAGTTGTCAGTGACACTGACTTTCTGTTTTGTTTTGGTTTCTGTCCTGTCTTCGCCCCTGGTATGCTATTGATACTTTCCTAAGGTCTCAGCTGTGTTATCCCTCTTTGATTATGTTAATTATTTAAACCCCTCATATGTCTTTGTTTGGGGCGAAGTTTTGAGTGTTTTTTTTGTTTTCCGCCAGACCTGTACTAAGCCGTTCATCCATGTTTCTCGTTCCATGGTTTTTGATCCTGTTTTTTTCTGCGGGTTTCTGATTCTCGTTTTTGTCTATTATACCCTGTTTGACGATCACATGATGATCACATGACCTTTTGCCAGTTTTTGACCACTAGCTTGCCATACGATTTGCATTTGTCTACATATCTCTCATCCAATAAAGTTCTGCAGTTCCATCCATCTTCACTTGCATTACGTAACATATGTATGTAGGATACCTTATAAGCAACCAACATTACCTAAATGGTGATGACAGATAAGTTTAATGCTTAGTTTATAGCTATGAATAAGATAATTTGAAGAAGTTAGGTTTTGAAGAGGTTAGCGCCATGGACCCAGAAGAGACAGAAGAGACATCTGATTTGAATATGATGTGGACGGAATAAATGCATAGTTCACTGTGGAATCATGTTTAACTCTGTAGGGGTCCACACACTGGTCCAACGACAGTATCCAGTGATGTGGTAGAAGGATTCTTGTGTGTTTCTGTCTTTTTGAAGCAATGTGAACACATTTAGATAATTAAATTTGTTATTCCGATTTTGTTTGACTCTCTCTTAATTTAAATCTGGCTCTAATTGTAAAATGCTCAAATGTTATATTTATTGGAAAGTTATTTGGAGATCACAGATCTGCAAATACTTTTATCCTTTTACATTTGATTAAGTCTAGTTTATTCTATACTTCAGATTGTGCTATTTCATTCAGATTCCATGTCTCTCAGAGTCTTGCACTGGCTGTGTACGTGGATCTCATGGTCAGAAACTCACCAGTCTTGGTCATTTGCGACAGTTAATTGACTAATACTATTTAGATGGCCGCCCATGCTTGCCCTTTTCTAAAAGGTACTTTGTTTAGTCTCCTTGGACAGTAACACTTAATTATAGTAGCATTATTTCTTGTCAGAGGTCATGACCACTAATATTTACAGAGCTAGACCAATAATATTTAAGTTAAAATTAGCCTTATATAATCATGCCATAGTTTGCTATGTACAATTAACTAGAAAAATACTACAATAACCAGAGCTTTAGACTTCACCCTATTTAGACTCTAGTCAATCAACTTTATGTTGTCCTAAACGGAAATTCCTTCTCGAGCCTGTATACACGAAGTGTAGTACTAAGTGTAAGTGTTAGCCTGGACACTAAAATCTCAGTTGGTGTGACCCAATGCTCCACCTAAACCTGTATTTTAGCCTGTACTAACCTGGTCTCAGATTTGCGGTAACAAGGACTTAATGTAATCTACTAGAGACAATAATTTCAGAATAATTCAGAATATAATAAAGTTTAATAATTTATTTAACCAGATATGATTAATAATAAGAAAGAATTACATTCAGCATTACTCAACATTACCAATCAAATTCAAAACCTAATAATACAATATAAGAAAGTCAAAACTTGCATACCTGGTAAGGAAAAACTACACACAGCAATTGTGTGGGAGATCTGTCTACAGATTCCCTGAATCTTTGGCCAGCTCTCCCATAAATACCCAGATTCTCTGTGGGTCCACAAAATGGTTGTGTGTTGTTTGTTGTTGTGCTTGCAAATCAATTTATAACATTTTTGACATGCGTTTTTCTGGATTTTCTTGTTGTTATTCTGTCTCTCACTGTTCAAATAAACCTACCATTAAAATTATAGACTGATCATTTCTTTGTCAGTGGGCAAATGTACAAAATCAGCAGGGGATCAAATACTTTTTTCCCTCACTGTAAATCAGGAATAGGTTGTTCAACAATGTATGATGGTCACGTCTCCACAAACTTTTGACTATAAAGTGTACTTTGTTGGGTCCACAGCCAGAATGTGGTTAGACAGTTGACATTCCTCTACTATAGTACCCACTGTCATGCCCAGACCCCCTGCCTCTACCTTCATTCCATAGTCTGTCAATCCAGACTTTACATCACTCCCAGTCACCATCATTCTAACACACACACACACACACACACACACACAACTGTTCCTCAGTTTCATTCATTGGATTCTAGGGCACTCCACACTCTGATTGCTAGGTTTTGCTATCATCTTTTTGTGTATTTCTATTTTGGATTTTGTCTGTTTTTGGCCACTTTGCTTTGCTTAACTGAATGTTTTGAACTCACACTTTTTTTGACTAAAATTCTGCCTGTTTATTTGTCTTTTCAATGATTTGTCTTTTCACTGCCTGAGCTTGTGGGCTCCAACATGGTGAAGTCAACAGCCAGAATCTCATTTGGCTTAGATGACAACAACTGCCCCATAAAACCCTGAGAAAGTGGCTGAGTATCCTTGGCAGCCTGGCACCAATCACATTCTTGACACCAGCATGCCACATCTGATGACAGTCGTGGCCAGTAGCACCACTGTCTTACCAACTCGGTGGTGCACTCTACAACCTTGATGTCCGTGTTGCTGATGCAATTGCCTTAACACTTCTGGCTTCAAGGCAGCTGGCAATACTACTTGCAACACCTCGTCCTTACTGTCCTTAAAGAATGCGATCTTGCTCCAACAAAGGGTCCCATTGGCAGGGTGAAGTCAAAGCAGGCCTGGACATTTGCTGCCATTTATCAGGGCCCAGGCAAGTACCTCACCTCCAAAACTGCAGCACTACCCGAATAACCGCGTCAGCTGCCTGCAACAAACCTAACTCACCAACTGAATAATCGGGTAGCATAGTGACTAAACATTGGTTCATTATCCCCACCAAATCCAACCCTGCTATCTGCCGCAATGACTCAGGAATTGCAGTGCCTGGGACCAACCCGTCCAACACACCAGCTTCCAGGGGGTCCTGCCATGAAAGCATATCTGCATCTGTATTGCTCTTACCTGAATGATACTTAATATCAAAGTCAAAAGCAGCCAACTGGGCAGCCCAATGTTGTTCAGTGCTGCCAAGCTTAGCAGATGTCAGGTAGCTAAGAGGGTTATTATCTGTAAATACCACACACTTCTTGCCAAACAAGTATTTACTGAATTTCTCTGTTATGGCCCACTTGAGTGCCACAAACTTCAACTGCATGGAACTGTAGTTGGATATATTGTTCTCAGTGGGCCTCAGATTGCAGCTGGCATTTGCAGTTGGTCTTACCTTACATTCATGTTCCTGGGAAAGGACTGCCCCACAAGCCCCGGTGGCTAGTGTCCACCTCCAGGATGAAGGGTTTAGAGAAATCCACAAATGCAAGTACTGGGGCAGTGGTAAGTTTTTCCTTTAACCTCTCAAAGCTCTCCTGACACTGCTCATTCTAGACACTAGCAAAACTCCTTCCAGATTGGAACATCACCAAACATAACCTGCTGTAAGCTAAGTCGCCAAACCTCATCGGACATCGCCGTCACTAAATTACACACCTCTTCAATGTTACTCTTAGTAACCTATAACTGACAAAGGTGTATATCATTAACTGCTACATAAAAAAAAAAAAACTACCTTTGAAAACCTATGTTTGCCTATGACCCTAAGATTACGTGCTATGTTTGGTGCCCTGGCTCCTGGTATCCACCTTACTAAGCTGCTGCTGCCCCTAAAGGCATAGCTAATTTCACATGAGTTAAGATAGAGTCTCCTATAATCAGAGCTCTTTCAGGGTTCTCAGCAGGTGCTTCACTGATGAGAGCAAACCTGTTACATACATGAAGCTTCGCGGAGTGGTGCTCCCATGGACGAGGAAAAGGATTAGCTTTGGCTTTGCGAATGTGTCGCAAGTCGTCACCCATTTGCCCAGCTGTGAGGGTTCTATTGCTGGAGTTGTGGTATTGCTAACTCTTCTTAAGGCATCCTGACTTTCCCCTACAGAAACTACGCTGCTCTCAGTCTCACTAATGTTTTTTAGAGTATGGAGGTGCACCTCTAATGCTGTAATCTTCTCCATCAGAGAGCTAAATAATATCCACTTATCACAAATAAACCTACTACTAATGACAGAGGAAGAATGACTAAACATCCTGCACTCAAGACACTGAACTAGCTGTATCTTTGCCATATTGAGTGTTTAACAAACTTTAGTCAAAGATTTGTTGATATTATTTTGCACAGATCTGATGTGGATGGCCTCTGCTTGCTGTCCTTAGACTAAAAAAACAAAAGCATTCTTTGAGAAAATGAAAATGCAGCAGAAGAGGACCCTAACCCTAACTCTAACCCTTTATTCCAGCAAACTCCCCTAGTAACTTATGTAAAGGGGAAGCCAACTTGGCAAGCCCCTCTACATACCGCCGGTAGTAGCTGGCAAAGCCCAGGAAGGATCATAAGTTAGTGACACTAGAGGGACAACACCACTGGCCACAGCTATAATCTTAACAGGATCTGTTGATACACCCCTGGCAGAGATAACATGACCCAAGTATTTCACCTTTCGCTGGAGGAAGGCACAATTCCCAAGCTTAGATTTCAAACACCCCCCTTCCCCCGCACTTCAGAACGATCTCCAGCCTCTCCAGATGCTGGAGAACACCACAATATTGGCTAGATACAAAAGTAAAGACTGACCCTGCTGGTCTTCAAATGACCTCTCCTAAGTCACTTAAAAATAGAGGGTGCAATGCACAACCTAAACGGCATCTGATTCCATTCAAA